>NW_022986237.1:37634-94324 GCF_902500255.1 Thalassophryne amazonica | reverse complement strand
AAACATACTGCAGCATGGGCGTGTTCACCAAAAAACACAACAACCCCCCCAAAGAAACACTCTGAATAAAAAAAGAAAAAAACATACTGCAGCATGGGCGTGTTCACCAAAAAACACAACAACCCCCCCAAAGAAACACTCTGAATAAAAAAAAAAAAAACATACTGCAGCATGGGCGTGTTCACCAAAAAACACAACAACCCCCCCAAAGAAACACTCTGAATAAAAAAAAAAAAACATACTGCAGCATGGGCGTGTTCACCAAAAAACACAACAACCCCCCCAAAGAAACACTCTGAATAAAAAAAAAAAAACATACTGCAGCATGGGCGTGTTCACCAAAAAACACAACAACCCCCCCCCCCAAAGAAACACTCTGAATAAAAAAAAAAAACATACTGCAGCATGGGCGTGTTCACCAAAAAACACAACAACCCCCCCAAAGAAACACTCTGAATAAAAAAAAAAAAACATACTGCAGCATGGGCGTGTTCACCAAAAAACACAACAATCCCCCCAAAGAAACACTATGAATAAAAAAAGAAAAAAACATACTGCAGCATGGGCGTGTTCACCAAAAAACACAACAAACCCCCCCAAAGAAACACTCTGAATAAAAAAAAAAAAAACATACTGCAGCATGGGCGTGTTCACCAAAAAACACAACAATCCCCCCAAAGAAACACTATGAATAAAAAAAGAAAAAAACATACTGCAGCATGGGCGTGTTCACCAAAAAACACAACAATCCCCCCAAAGAAACACTATGAATAAAAAAAGAAAAAAACATACTGCAGCATGGGCGTGTTCACCAAAAAACACAACAACCCCCCCAAAGAAACACTCTGAATAAAAAAAAAAAAACATACTGCAGCATGGGCGTGTTCACCAAAAAACACAACAACCCCCCCCAAAGAAACACTCTGAATAAAAAAAAAAAAACATACTGCAGCATGGGCGTGTTCACCAAAAAACACAACAACCCCCCCAAAGAAACACTCTGAATAAAAAAAAAAAACATACTGCAGCATGGGCGTGTTCACCAAAAAACACAACAACCCCCCCAAAGAAACACTCTGAATAAAAAAAAAAAAACATACTGCAGCATGGGCGTGTTCACCAAAAAACACAACACCCCCCCAAAGAAACACTCTGAATAAAAAAGAAAAAAACATACTGCAGCATGGGCGTGTTCACCAAAAAACACAACAACCCCCCCAAAGAAACACTCTGAATAAAAAAAGAAAAAAACATACTGCAGCATGGGCGTGTTCACCAAAAAACACAACCCCCCCCCAAAGAAACACCCTGAATAAAAAAAGAAAAAACCATACTGCAGCATGGGCGTGTTCACCAACACACCCCCCCCCCCCAAGACACACTCTGAATTTAAAAAAAAACACACCATTCATACATCATTTTTAAATGGATGCCTAACACGTTTCAAAAACGTTGGGACGGGGCAACAAAAGACTGGGAAAATTGATGAATGCTCAAAGAACAGCTGATTGGAAACAGGTGAGTGTCTTGATTGGGTATAAAAGGAGCATCCCCAAAAGGCTCAGCCATTCACAAGCAAAGATGGGGTGAGGATCACCACTTTGTGAACAACTACTTGGAAAAAATAGTCCAACAGTGTTTCTCAAAGTTCAATTGCAAGGAATTTAGGGATTCCATCATCTACAGTCCATAATATAATCAGAAGATTGAAAGAATCTGGAAAACTTTCTACACGTAAGCGGCAAGGCCGAAAACCAACATTGAATGCCCGTGACCTTCGATCCCTCAGGCGGCACTGCATTAAAAACCGACATCATTGTGTAAAGGATCTTACCGCGTGGGCTCAGGAACACTTCAGAAAACCATTGTCAGTTAACACAGTTCGTCACTACATCTACAAGTGCAAGTTAAAATTCTACCATGCAAAGTGAAAGTCAAACATCAACAACATACAGAAACGCTGTCGCCTTCTCTGGGCCCGAGCTCATTTGAAATGGACAGACGCAAAGTGGAAAAGTGTGCTGTGGTCTGATGAGTCCACATTTCAAATTGTTTTTGGAAATCATGGACGTCATGTCCTCTGGACAAAAGAGGAACAAGACCATCCAGATTGTTACCAGCGCAAAGTTCAAAAGCCAGCATCTGTGATGGTATGGGGGTGTGTTAGTGCCCATGGCATGGACAACTTACACATCTGTGATGGTATGGGGGTGTGTTAGTGCCCATGGCATGGACAACTTACACATCTGTGATGGCACCATCAATGCTGAAAGGTACATCCAGGTTTTGGAGCAACACATGCTGTCATCCAAGCAACGTCTTTTTCAGGGACGTCCCTGCTTATTTCAGCAAGACAATGCCAAGCCACATTCTGCACGTGTTACAACAGCGTGGCTTCGTAGTAAAAGAGTGCAGGTACTAGACTGGCCTGCCTGCAGTCCAGACCTGTCACTCATTGAAAATGTGTGACGCATTATGAAGAACAAAATACGACAACGGAGACCCCGGACTGTTGAACAACTGAAGTCGTACATCAAGCAAGAATGGGAAAGAATTCCACCTACAAAGCTTCAACAATTAGTGTCCTCAGTTCCCAAACGCTTATTGAGTGTTGTTAGAAGGAAAGGTGATGTAACACAGTGGGAAACATACCACTGTCCAACTTTTTAGAATCCTGTTGCAGGCATCCATTTCAAAATGAACAAATACAGTAGTGTTCAGAATAATAGTAGTGCTATGTGACTAAAAAGATTAATCCAGGTTTTGAGTATATTTCTTATTGTTACATGGGAAACAAGGTACCAGTAGATTCAGTAGATTCTCACAAATCCAACAAGACCAAGCATTCATGATATGCACACTCTTAAGGCTATGAAATTGGGCTATTAGTAAAAAAAAAAAGTAGAAAAGGGGGTGTTCACAATAATAGTAGTGTGGCATTCAGTCAGTGAGTTTGTCAGTTTTGTGGAACAAACAGGTGTGAATCAGGTGTCCCCTATTTAAGGATGAAGCCAGCACCTGTTGAACATGCTTTTCTCTTTGAAAGCCTGAGGAAAATGGGACGTTCAAGACATTGTTCAGAAGAACTGCTTAGTTTGATTAAAAAGTTGATTGGAGAGGGGAAAACTTATACGCAGGTGCAAAAAATTATAGGCTGTTCATCTACAATGATCTCCAATGCTTTAAAATGGACAACAAAAAAACAAAAAAAAACAAAACAGAGACACGTGGAAGAAAACAGAAACCAACCATCAAAATGGATAGAAGAATAACCAGAATGGCAAAGGCTCACCCATTGATCAGCTCCAGGATGATCAAAGACAGTCTGGAGTTACCTGTAAGTACTGTGACAGTTAGAAGACGCCTGTGTGAAGCTAATTTATTTGCAAGAATCCCCACAAAGTCCCTCTGTTAAATAAAAGACATGTGCAGAAGAGGTTACAATTTGCCAAAGAACACATCAACTGGCCTAAAGAGAAATGGAGGAATATTTTGTGGACTGATGAGAGTAAAATTGTTCTTTTTGGGTCCAAGGGCCACAGACAGTTTGTGAGACGACCCCCAAACTCTGAATTCAAGCCACAGTTCACAGTGAAGACAGTGAAGCATGGTGGTGCAAGCATCATGATGTGGGCGTGTTTTTCCTACTATGGTGTTGGGCCTATATATCACATACCAGGTATCATGGATCAGTTTGGATATGTCAAAATACTTGAAGAGGTCATGTTGCCTTATGCTGAAGAGGACATGCCCTTGAAATGGGTGTTTCAACAAGACAATGACCCCAAGCACACTAGTAAACCAGCAAAATTAATGCCTCGCAGATGTGAAGAAATCATGAAAAACTGTGGTTATACAACTAAATACTAGTTTAGTGATTCACAGGATTGATAAAAAAAAAGCAGTTTGAACATAATAGTTTTGAGTTTGTAGCATCAACAGCAGATGCTACTATTATTGTGAACACCCCCTTTTCTACTTTTTTTTTACTAATAGCCCAATTTCATAGCCTTAAGAGTGTGCATATCATGAATGCTTGGTCTTGTTGGATTTGTGAGAATCTACTGAATCTACTGGTACCTTGTTTCCCATGTAACAATAAGAAATATACTCAACCTGGATTCATCTTTTTAGTCACATAGCACTACTATTATTCTGAACACTACTGTATTTGCACAAAAACAATAAAGTTTATCAGTTTGAACATTAAATATCTTGTCTTTGTGGTGTATTCAATTGAATATAGTCTGAAGAGGATTTGAAAATCAATGTATTCTGTTTTTATTTACATTTTACACAACGTCACAACTTCATTGGAATCTAGAATAGACATATCACTTGAGGGGTGTAGGACGGAAAATCATTTAAGTCAGTTTGAACCAGGAGTCTGGAGTGGGAATGTCCCTTGAGCTAGAATGGAAAAAAATTGCTCGAGCCACGTCAGACACTTTTTGAATCAACAGCTCGTTTGACCGACGCTGTCACGTATCACCTGGTTTAGTGGAATATCAGCAGGCACATTTGTCCTCCAGAGACCTTCTTTAAGCTGTAAGTTCTGACTGTTTGGACTCTGCCCCTGTCTTTTCCTCCTGTGCATAGAGTCCAGATGTGTAAGTCAAGAACCCAGAAGAGGACCGTGGTGAGGGATGCCCAGGGGAAGCATGTGCACCTGGAGCGGCTGGACGACACCCCGGGCGCCCTGCAGCCCGACGTCCTGCAGCAGCGCCTGCACCTGCTCTTGAAGCAGTACTGTGAGGGGGAGGAGCATCAGGAGGAGGGGGAGGAGCATCACCTGGAGAGCCCTCCATGACCTTCTTCTCCTCGCAGACTCTGAACTTTGTTCTCACTCATCACTGGGTTTTTGTTATGCTTTTTTATTTTTTGATAGGTACTTTTGCGCTTTAACACTTTTTGTTTGACATGTTTCTGTTTTGTGACCAAAGATGGCAACCCTCATTTATGTAAGTCCCCCCCCCCCACGGTTTCTCGCGTGCATCAGAGATGGCGTCCGCCTCGAACCTTCGCCTCTTCTTGAAGATCAACACATTTGTACATAGAGGACAAAGTCACGCCTGGACTGCGAATTCAAAGCATTTAATAGAGACACACCCACTGGAACACCATCACACTTCTTATGAAAGCCGTCTTCCCATCATGCTTACATTCACGTCTTAATGTTGCACATGTTCGTATGTAGCGTCCATCTCGTGTGCGTGTGTGCACACATACCGAGTGCTTGCTTCATGGAGACGCTTGGATTTACTTTCTTCTTCTCACCACCAAATTAAAAATTCTGGACACTTATGTGCACGTCACTCATGCACATCTGCGCTAACCTCTCCCTCCACACGTGCAGCTTCCTGAAACGTGTTCCTGGGTTTTCAGTCTGGATTTCAGATTAAGGCGGGTTTACATTGTGCACGTTTTGGCCCTTTTTCAGCCGATTTTTCACTCATGCGAGAATTTTTTGGATCGCGCTGAGTTTCAGCTTAATCGTGTGTCCTGCATCTACGTGGAGTAAGGAGCTACGTTTAACATCTCACCACCACCTCCCAATCAGGAATCATGTGGTTGGATGAAAATCAAACCTGTTTGATATTTTGGTCGGCCGTCGTGACTCGTGAGGATTCCGCGTTGTTGAAGCAGCGCTACAAGCGTGTACGCGCTGATTACCTCGCACACTGTGCGTCAGCAAACACCAGAGAGAGCAAACAGTTCTCTCATGTAAAGTCTTATGTTTTGTGTGTTCCCTCGCAATAACCTAATATCATATTAAAGGTCATGCCTGTCAGTGCGCACCGTGAGTGGAATCAGGCGGGGGAGACTGAACGTATATGCGCGCGCGCACACAGCGGACAACAGCAGGATTTAGGACAGATCAGCACAGCTGTAAGACTCCGTATAACAGTGTAAGTAGCAACACGTGTGTTCTGAATGTGTTTGTTTTCTTTTCTTACCGTCCTCTCTCGTGAATCATGTTGCTGATCCCCCCACCTGATTCCACTCACTGTGCGCGCTGATAGGCATGAGAATGTAAATAAATAAATAAATTTTAAAAAAGAAAAAAAAAAGCTTCTGTTTACGTTTTGCTTCTGGAAACACAAGTCCGACATGCGGTTTTTGAACGTACAGTGTGAGCACATGGATCGTGCGCTCTGAACTTTTAAACCCTGCGCTTTTGTCGCACAGTTTGAGTTGGAGCCGAGTACGACGACTGAAAATATGGTCCAGCGTCTGCCCAGATCAAGATACAATATGCAGTCTTTAACACCTGGCCGCACCCCTTTATGACACATCAGTCCATGATTGGCTGCTGAGGATGATCCAAACACACAAACATTTTTAACAATTATTTAAACCTCTAATGTTGTCTTTAGGCTTTCTTTTGAAGCACAACCTGCAGGGGGCGACAAACCTCTCACACTGTCAGTAGTTAGTGAAAAGAAGAAAAAGAGCCAAAGCTGAATTCTTAAAATGTTTTATTGAACAGGACAAAGCTTTGAAAAGGTGAGCGTGAACCAGATGTCAGCTCAAAGCGTGAAATGATTTTAACAGGACTAGAATTTCTAAACTGAATAATGGTTTCAGCTCTTCACTGGTCCGACAGCAGATGTGAGTGAAGACCCGCCTTTATTGTTACGGCCAAGTTTAGGAAGACAAATATGAATTCATTCTGCTTTGTCGTGTTTCCTCCAGACATCCATCTGACAATTTGAAGAGGTGTCACATGTTCATCAAGTTGTCACATGTTCGTTAAATCATCACATCGTTTAGGTCGTCACGTGCTCGTTGGGTCGTCACGTGCTCGTCGGGTTTTCACGTGCTCGTCGGGCCGTCACGTGCTCGTTTAGGTCGTCACATGCTCGTGGGGTCGCCACGTGCTCGTTTAGGTCGTCACGTACTCGTGGGGTCGCCAAGTGCTCGTCGGTCGTCACGTGCTCGTTTAGGTCGTCACGTGCTCGTTTAGGTCGTCACGTGCTCGTCGGGTCGTCACGTGCTCGTTTAGGTGGTCACGTGCTCGTCGGGTCGTCACGTGCTCGTCGGGTCGTCACGTGCTCGTCGGGTCGCCACGTGCTCGTCGGGTCGCCACGTGCTCGTTTAGGTGGTCACGTGCTCGTTTAGGTCGTCACGTGCTCGTTTAGGTGGTCACGTGCTCGTTTAGGTGGTCACGTGCTCGTCGGGTCGTCACGTGCTCGTTTAGGTGGTCACGTGCTCGTCGGATCGTCACGTGCTCGTCGGGTCGTCACGTGCTCGTCGGGTCGCCACGTGCTCGTCGGGTCGCCACGTGCTCGTCGGGTCGCCACGTGCTCGTTTAGGTGGTCACGTGCTCGTTTAGGTGGTCACGTGCTCGTCGGGTCGTCACGTGCTCGTTTAGGTGGTCACGTGCTCGTTTAGGTGGTCACGTGCTCGTTTAGGTGGTCACGTGCTCGTCGGGTCGTCACGTGCTCGTCGGGTCGTCACGTGCTCGTCGGGTCGTCACGTGCTCGTGGGGTTGCCACGTGCTCGTGGGGACACCACGTGCTTGTTTAGGTGGTCACATGCTCGTCGGGTCATCACGTGCTCGTTTAGGTTGTCATGTGCTCTTGTCTGGGCTGTTTTGTGTCACATTTTTCCTTTCCTGT
The DNA here is from genome assembly GCF_902500255.1 of Thalassophryne amazonica. NCBI lineage: Eukaryota > Metazoa > Chordata > Actinopteri > Batrachoidiformes > Batrachoididae > Thalassophryne > Thalassophryne amazonica. Next base: position 86,702 of record NW_022986237.1, on the reverse strand, counting down.
GACTCTCTGGCGCCCCCTGCTGTTCTGAAGCATCTGTGTTCTCTTAAGCTAACAAGCTGTTGCTTTTAGGGAGGGGACAGAGTGGGTGTGGCTAAAATAACCCTTTGTCGGTTGACTGAGTTTGGACGGACCAGCGGTCCGGACTCACAAGGACTGAAGACTCCAGGAACCGGTAAAAGCCGGCTGATGCGGTGAAAACCACGTCTTTGCTCTCTGCAGCACATAAGAGAGATGAAGTGTGAGAGGACATGTCCATCTCTCGTTTCCACGGTCATATAAATATCCACACAGGCTTGTATAAGGTTTCAGATTGTTGCTAACGAGCTGTAGCGGTGTGTAAATGAGAGAAAATAAAACCGTCACGTGACCCAGCGTCTGTCTTTCTTCAGCCGACACAAATGCAGCACTTCTTGTTTCTAACCTGTGTTTCTAGATTTTAAACGTTTCCTGTCCTCAGATGCTGCTGAAGTCTGTTGGCGAGATCGAGACGATCAGCAGACGGGACCCGGTCGGAGTCCTGGAGGCGCGCTGGACGCCGGCAGCTCACCGGCAGCAAGTCAGCGTCACTGAAGCAGAAATTTCTTCCCTGTGGAGAAACAGCTCGTCTGCATTCTGCAGTTTAGAGACGCCAACGGGCCGCGGCAAACATCTAATCATCTGCGCGTGTCTACAGACGCCACCCGGCCGCTTTATCAGGCACGCCGGGGCAAACATCTAATCATCTGCGCGCGTCTACAGACGCCAACGGGCTGCAGCAAACATCTAATCATCTGCACGCGTCTACAGACGCCACCCGGCCGCTTTATCAGGCACGCTGGGGCAAACATCTAATCATCTGTGCGCGTCTACAGACGCCAACGGGCCGCGGCAAACATCTAATCATCTGCTGCGCGTCTACAGACGCTAGCTGGCCGCTTTATCAGGCACGCCGGGGCAAACATCTAATCATCTGCGCGCGTCTACAGATGCCAACGGGCCGCGGCAAACATCTAATCATCTGCGCGCGTCTACAGACGCCACCCGGCCGCTTTATCAGGCACGCCGGGGCAAACATCTAATCATCTGTGCGCGTCTACAGACGCCACCCGGCCGCTTTATCAGGCACGCTGCAGCAAACATCTAATCTGCTGCGCGTCCACAGACGCCACCCGGCCGCTTTATCAGGCACGCTGCAGCAAACATCTAATCATCTGCTGCGCGTCCACAGACGCCACCCGGCCGCTTTATCAGGCACGCTGCAGCAAACATCTAATCATCTGCTGCGCGTCTACAGACGCCAGCCGGCCGCTTTATCAGGCACGCTGCAGCAAACATCTAATCATCTGCTGCGCGTCTACAGACGCCACCCGGCCGCTTTATCAGGCACGCTGCGGCAAACATCTAATCATCTGCTGCGCGTCTACAGACGCCAGCCGGCCGCTTTATCAGGCACGCCGGGGCAAACATCTAATCATCTGCGCGCGTCTACAGATGCCAACGGGCCGCTTTATCAGGCACGCCGGGGCAAACATCTAATCATCTGCGCGCGTCTACAGACGCCACCCGGCCGCTTTATCAGGTACGCCGGGGCAAACATCTAATCATCTGTGCGCGTCTACAGACGCCAACGGGCCGCTTTATCAGGCACGCTGCAGCAAACATCTAATCTGCTGCGCGTCCACAGACGCCACCCGGCCGCTTTATCAGGCACGCTGCAGCAAACATCTAATCATCTGCTGCGCGTCCACAGACGCCACCCGGCCGCTTTATCAGGCACGCTGCAGCAAACATCTAATCATCTGCTGCGCGTCTACAGACGCCGGCCGGCCGCTTTATCAGGCACGCTGCAGCAAACATCTAATCATCTGCTGCGCGTCTACAGACGCCGGCCGGCCGCTTTATCAGGCACGCTGCAGCAAACATCTAATCATCTGCTGCGCGTCTACAGACGCCACCCGGCCGCTTTATCAGGCACGCTGCAGCAAACATCTAATCATCTGCTGCGCGTCTACAGACGCCGGCCGGCCGCTTTATCAGGCACGCTGCAGCAAACATCTAATCATCTGCTGCGCGTCCACAGACGCCACCCGGCCGCTTTATCAGGCACGCTGCAGCAAACATCTAATCATCTGCTGCGCGTCTACAGACGCCAGCCGGCCGCTTTATCAGGCACGCTGCAGCAAACATCTAATCATCTGCTGCGCGTCCACAGACGCCAGCCGGCCGCTTTATCAGGCACGCTGCAGCAAACATCTAATCATCTGCGACGCCAGCCGGCCACTTTATCAGGCACGCCGCGGCAAACATCTAATCATCTGCGCGCGTCTACGTACGCCAGCCGGCCTCTTTATCAGGCACGCTGCGGCAAACATCTAATCTGCTGCGCGTCCACAGACGCCACCCGGCCGCTTTATCAGGCACGCTGCAGCAAACATCTAATCATCTGCTGCGCGTCTACAGACGCCACCCGGCCACTTTATCAGGCACGCCGCGGCAAACATCTAATCTGCTGCGCGCGTGCGTAGGCTGACACAGTATTGGAGACAAGGTCAAAATCACATTTTATTGACGTTTCACTAACAAATCACATAGTCATGGCAACAGACAGATCTTTAATCATAAAGTGATAAAAACCCAGATTAAACTGCAGGCAGGGTTAGGATTAGTTAGCAGGTTATTAGTGCTCTGTTAGTTGTTACTGTGCCGCACTTTTTATTTCTCTTTTTGCATCACACACAGATTTAACTCTGCCTGAGCGGCAGCATCCGTCTCCATGGTAACAGCTGCATCACATGGTTTCCTGACACGTTGCCACGGTGATGATCAGCACTGTTACCATGGTGATGAGCGGGGGATAAAGTTGACAAAAACAGTGAAGCAGTTCTGAATAGAAACAGGTTAAAAATGACAAAGTAAAACATCGACTGAAGTAAAAGAGACCTCTGGCCTCACGGTGTGCCGCTGATGGGGAGGTCAAAGGTCACTACAGCTACAACAAACCTGACGCTCTACTTTAAAATCTGCAGTCCAACAGCGAGAACATGTAACCGTCACACCAAGGGGGCGGAGCTCTGGAGGTCAGGGATTTGCCGAGGACTTTGATGGATGTTTGGCAGGTCAGCGGGACAGGGTCAAAGGTCATCCTCTCAACTGAGGAACAAAATATGATCAACAATTAACCTCAGCTTTTGAAAAAGATGAAACTGAAGTTAGTGTCCTGGACGTCCAAAAACACGCAACCATCCATGTTAGAGCCTGAGTCCAAAATGGAGTAAATTCATTTTTTCCCCTAAAAATTCTACACACAACACCCCATAATAACAATGTGAAAAAAATTTTTTTATTGCAAATTTAATCTGTATATGTTAGGAACATGAACAAGTGAAGCTTCGCTCGCCCACTACGACCTTCTTCAACTCCCGCCATTTTAAGCATTTTTCTTTATTTGTATCTCGCGTGCCTGGAAAGTCATCGTCATCTTATTTACATCCTTCAGATGTTTTTTTTTTCAGTAAATGCTTCTGAGGAGCATAAACAAGCAAATTATCGTATCTCAATATTTTCATATCAATATGATATATGATATGACTATGATTTGACACAAAGTGCAGCAACAGTGAAAATTAAACCTTCTTAAACCAAACAGTAATAATGTCACACTCATTTTACACTCATCATAAGGTTAGGATACTGTGGCCTCCAAAAGTATTGGAACACTTGGAATTTCACACATTTTAATTTGTTTATGCCATTTGAAATAAAAGAAATACAAAAAATAAAGAGTTAAAATTTCTAAAATTATTTTCCTCAAACTCAACCTGAAAGCAAATCTGTAAAACTTGATAAAATCTGTAAATAATGATCAGTTTTATTGCCAGTTTTCTTCAGACAAGTTAGGGGATGGAAACATGAACAATATGTCTTGGACTTTATTTACATCAATGCTGAAGAAATACAAACGTTTCTTTCACCAAAACATCAAATCTAGTTTTTCATCTCAAATGTACTTTCTGACAAACTGTAACTGAACTTTCAGGTCTTCTTTTGAAGACAATCCTACTCTACACCACTTCATCAGGAAGATGGATTTTGCAGTTTTAATTAAGAGATTTGCTTTCAGTTTGAGTGTAAGGAAGATAATTTTTTTTTTTTATTTTTTTTTTTTTTTTTGAAATGGCAAACAAATTTAAATATGTGAAATACCAAGGGTTCCAATACTTTTGAGGGCAATAGAGAAACACTCAGGCAGCATCTTACATCTCATATAAATCCAAATCAAATCAATTTTATTTATATAGCGCCAAATCACAACAAACACGCGCTTTATATTGTAAGGCAAAAGCCATACAATAATTACAGAAAAACCCCAACGGTCAAAACGACCCCCTGTGAGCAAGCACTTGGCTACAGTGGGAAGGAAAAACTCCCTTTTAACAGGAAGAAACCGCCAGCAGAACCAGGCTCAGGGAGGGGCAGTCTTCTGCTGGGACTGGTTGGGGCTGAGGGAGAGAACCAGGAAAAAGACATGCTGTGGAGGGGAGCAGAGATCGATCACTAATGATTAAATGCAGAGTGGTGCATACAGAGCAAAAAGAGAAAGAAACAGTGCATCATGGGAACCCCCCAGCAGTCTAAGTCTATAGCAGCATAACTAAGGGATGGTTCAGGGTCACCTGATCCAGCCCTAACTATAAGCTTTAGCAAAAAGGAAAGTTTTAAGCCTAATCTTAAAAGTAGAGAGGGTGTCTGTCTCCCTGATCTGAATTGGGAGCTGGTTCCACAGGAGAGGAGCCTGAAAGCTGAAGGCTCTGCCTCCCATTCTACTCTTACAAACCCTAGGAACTACAAGTAAGCCTGCAGTCTGAGAGCGAAGCGCTCTATTGGGGTGATATGGTACTACGAGGTCCCTAAGATAAGATGGGACCTGATTATTCAAAACCTTATAAGTAAGAAGAAGAATTTTAAATTCTATTCTAGAATTAACAGGAAGCCAATGAAGAGAGGCCAATATGGGTGAGATATGCTCTCTCCTTCTAGTCCCTGTCAGTACTCTAGCTGCAGCATTTTGAATTAACTGAAGGCTTTTCAGGGAACTTTTAGGACAACCTGATAATAATGAATTACAATAGTCCAGCCTAGAGGAAATAAATGCACAAATTAGTTTTTCAGCATCACTCTGAGACAAGACCTTTCTAATTTTAGAGATATTGTGCAAATGCAAAAAATCAGTCCAACATATTTGTTTAATATGCACATTGAAGGACATATCCTGATCAAAAATGACTCCAAGATTTCTCACAGTATTACTAGAGGTCAGGGTAATGCCATCCAGAGTAAGGATCTGATTAGACACCATGTTTCTAAGATTTGTGGGGCCAAGTACAATAACTTCAGTTTTATCTGAGTTTAAAAGCAGGAAATTAGAGGTCATCCATGTCTTTATGTCTGTAAGACAATCCTGCAGTTTAGCTAATTGGTGTGTGTCCTCTGGCTTCATGGATAGATAAAGCTGGGTATCATCTGCGTAACAATGAAAATTTAAGCAATACCGTCTAATAATACTGCCTAAGGGAAGCATGTATAAAGTGAATAAAATTGGTCCTAGCACAGAACCTTGTGGAACTCCATAATTAACCTTAGTCTGTGAAGAAGATTCCCCATTTACATGAACAAATTGTAATCTATTAGATAAATATGATTCAAACCACCGCAGCGCAGTGCCTTTAATACCTATGGCATGTACTTATGGCATATAAGCCAACAGAGCATGAATCAGCTGCTAAGGATGTTTTTTTTTTTTTTTTTTTTTTCCCCAGTAAGTGGTTCTGCGGAGTATGAGCAGGACTAAAACCCTTCAGCTTCTGTATTGGAATGGGCGGGGACGCCAGCGACCGTACCTTCATCACAAAATAAGTCAAATAAATTTGATTCAGAGAAATAAATTGGCAGTAAACATGGCCTAGAATACTCTCACACTCACTCATCTTCAGCATCTTATCCGGGATCGGGTCGTGGGGGCAACAGCTCCAGCAGGGGACCCAGAGTTCCCTTTTACCAGGTCACATTGACCACCTCTGACTGGGGGATCCTGAGGTGTCCCAGGACAGCGCGGAGATATAATCTCTCCACATAGTCCTGGGTCTTCCCCGGGGTCTCCTCCCAGATGGACGTGCCTGGAATACTTCCCTAGGGAGACGCCCAGGGGGCATCCTTACCAGAAGCCTGAACCACCTCAGCTGGCTCCTTTCAACGCGAAGGAGCGGCGACTCTACTCTGAGCTCCCCACGGATGACCGAACTTCTCACCCTATCTCTATGTTCTGCTGGAGGTTTCTTCCTGTTAAAAGGGAGTTTTTCCTTCCCACTGTCGCCAAGTGCTTGCTCACAGGGGGTCGTTTTGACCGTTGGGGTTTTCCGTAATTATTGTATGGCTTTGCCTTACAATATAAAGCGCCTTGGGGCAACTGTTTGTTGTGATTTGGTGCTATATAAATAAAATTGATTTGATTTGATCTCTAAGGGAGACACCAGCCACCCTCCTGAGGAAGCCCATTTTGGCCGCTTGTACCTGTGATCTAGTTCTTTTGGTCATCACCCAACCCTCATGACCACAGGTGAGAGTAGGAACGAAGATTGACCAGTAGAACAAGAGCTTCACCTTTTGGCTCAGCTCCCTTTTTGTCACAACAGTACAGTAGAGTGAATGTAACACCGCCCCTGCTGCAGCCAATCGCACGCTCCATCGTCCCCTCACTTGTGAACAAGACCCTGAGGTACTTGAACTCCTTCACTTGGGACAAGACCTCATTCCCTACCTGCAGTTGGCAATCCATGGGTTTCCTGCTGTGAACCATGGCCTCAGATTTAGAGGTGCTGATCCTCATCCCAGCAGCTTCACACTCGGCTGTGAACCGATCCAGTGAGTTTTGGAGGTCACCGGCTGATGAAGTCAACAGGACCACATCATCTGCAAAAAGCAGTGATGAGACCCTGAGCCCACCAGAAACCCTCCTCCCCCCGACTACCTGTCCATGATTATCACAAACAGGATTGGTGACAAGGAGCAGCCCTGGTGGAGGCCAACCGCCACCTGAAACAAGTCCGACTTAATGCCGAGCACTGAACACAGCTCTCACTTTGTGAGTACAGAGACTGGATGGCCCTGAGAAGGGACCCCCTCACTCCGTACTCCCATAGCACCTCCCACAGTATCTCCCGGGGTACCCGATCATACGCCTTTTCCAAGTCCACAAAACACATGTAGACTGGGTGGTCATACTCCCAGGCCCCCTCCAGGATCCTTGTGAGAGTGAAGAGCTAGTCGGTTGTTCCTCGACCAGGATGGAACCCACATTGTTCCTCTTCAATCAGAGGTTCAACTATCGGCCAAACCCTCCTTTCCAACACCCTGGAGTAGACTTTACTAGCGAGGCTGAGTACTGTGATGCCCCAGTAGCTGGCACACACTCTCTGGTCCCCCTTTTTAAATATGGGGACCAGCACCCCAGTTTGCAACTCCTTAAGCACTGACCTAGACCTCAACGCAGCATGGCCTAGAATAAATATTCTCAAATAATTTGATTACAAAAAATGTTTGAGGCAAATTCTGTGCCTCGAAGCTCCGTTTAATGTTGTAGTACATATGCCAGGCCTGTATGTGGTGCTGTACCATCCCCAGAAAAAAACAGGTGTTTAAAAAAGTGACATCGCTGCGACCGGGTCCTCATGGCAGATGTAGCAAATGGCCTATTGGATTGATTTATTTTCTATTTATATCATCACCTGAACATTTCAGTCGGCCTTCGGCCTCACTGGATGTTGGGTATTAGTACACCTTCTGGGAAATGTCCAGTTAAGTCCTGAGGCATCATGGCTGGGGATCCAAACATGATTCCTTGGAAGAAGGACCATTTGGACAGCGTTCACATGAGGATGATGACTGGGCTCCCGTTGCCTGGAGGTGGTCGTCCTCTCATCAGAGACTGTGTGACACGTCACTGGTCACATGGTACTGTACTCTCTGATTACCGTCCTAATAGGAATGCATGTAGCCTCCAACTTATAACCTGACCTTCAGCAACATTAACACCTGTTCCACAACAAGGCAACAAATGCCCCTACGGGCACCCCCCCCACCCGCTGTTCCTCTCACACACGTGGTGGTTTTGACAACCACATACACCCAACTGCAACAATTAAAAAACAAGCTCGAGATAAAATGTGGGCCACCGTTTCCACAATACCTGCACATGTACATGTTCTAGACACTGTAATAAACACGAAAAGTATTTAAAGTATTTAACTTCAGTCAGTTAAATCCGGTCCAGTATATTGAAGGGATGAAGGCCTTATATACAAATGATCCAATAGCATAGCGACACTGAATAGTAGCAGCCAATGAGTATGTTAATGTGTCTGAACCCAAAATAAATAAAATACGCTTTTTGGGATAACAAAAATTGTAATTCTGCAACAGCGGGTCTTACAGTGGAAACAGGAGGCACCCTGAGCTCAATTTTGAGCTTCATGGTAAAGACTATCATTATGGGGTGTTGTGTGCAGAATTTTGAGGAAAAAGTAAATTTAATCAGTTTTGTAACAAGGCTGTAACATAAAATGTAGAAAAAGTGAAGCACTGTGAATAATGCACCGTGTGTGTGTGTGTGAGAGATATATATCACACACACACGTTATATGTGAGAGGATAAGGACGCAGCCGTCGGCGTCTTACTTGGTGGGCACGGTGTGCGAGCCGGAGCGGTGGAAGTGGATGTTCTGCCACTTGCTGTCCCGCCGGTGCCAGATGCGGGTCTCTTCAGACTGCATGGTGCGGGGCACGCCGCCGCCATCGATGTACTGCGTGAGGCGGATGTAGGCGATGCAGGCGGCCTCGTCGCCGATCAGGTGGACGTGCGGGTTGAGCAGGATGGTGTGGATGGGCTGCTTCCCCTTGCACAGAGCTGGAAGAGTCGGGAGGTTAAAGATGATTCAGGACAAACTGCAGCGTTTGGGGAAAATACGATGCTTGAAGTTTCGTCTTCAGTCCTCGTCAGGAATCACGGAGCAGAGCTTTGGATTTGTTCTGTTCGATGTTTGTGAGTGATGTTTTATAAAATGCTTTCACGTTGGTTTTCTTTACCGTTCTCAAAGTAGAAGCGGTGGAAGTCAGTTCCCTCCACCAAGTTGCCCAAAGCCTCAGGTTCGAACGAGGTGAGTCCCGGGTCACAGATCTTCCTGAAAGGGTGGAGTAGAACATGTTGGAACATTTTAGCTCTGAGCTGGTAACCAGTGGTGTTGGACTCACGTGTAGGCTTCAAAGTCGCCGTTGTTGATGGCCTCGATCAGCTGCTCTGTGACTTTGATGATTTCCTGTTTACGAGCTGAGACACAAACAAGAGACATCAGAACCTGCAAGCTAGTCAGGGAGGACATGAGAGTAAAGTCAAGGTCAAGCCACGATGACGCTCAGCGTCAGTACCGGCTGGGAAACGACCAATGCGCACAGTGAGCACGGGCAGGCGTACACTTCACATCCTGCAGAGGGCGCCAGAGACGTGATGCAGGATGCGGACGAGCATCAAAAACTCATGTGGCTTCAGGTGGACGAATGCACTGAGGTGAGTTTGTCTTTTAAGTGGCAACACGACCAGCAGCTTAATGGACCTTTGATTTAAACATGTGGCTCTTCGCATCATCCGTGAAGAGAACACCTCTCCAACGTGCCAAACGCCAGCGAATGTGAGCATTTGCCCACTCAAGTCGGTTACGACGACGAACTGGAGTCAGGTCGAGACCCCGATGAGGACGACGAGCATGCAGATGAGCTTCCCTGAGACGGTTTCTGACAGTTTGTGCAGAAATTCTTTGGTTATGCAAACCGATTGTTTCAGCAGCTGTCCGAGTGGCTGGTCTCAGACGATCTTGGAGGTGAACATGCTGGATGTGGAGGTCCTGGGCTGGTGTGGTTACACGTGGTCTGTGGTTGTGAGGCTGGTTGGATGTACTGCCAAATTCTCTGAAACGACTTTGGAGACGGCTTATGGTAGAGACATGAACATTCAATACACGAGCAACAGCTCTGGTTGACATTCCTGCTGTCAGCATGCCAATTGCACGCTTCCTCAAATCTTGCGACATCTGTGGCATTGTGCTGTGTGATAAAACTGCACCTTTCAGAGTGGCCTTTTATTGTGGGCAGTCTAAGGCACACCTGTGCACTAATCATGGTGTCTAATCAGCATCTTGATATGGCACACCTGTGAGGTGGGATGGATTATCTCAGCAAAGGAGAAGTGCTCACTATCACAGATTTAGACTGGTTTGTGCACAATATTTGAGAGAAATGGTGATATTGTGTATGTGGAAAAAGTTTTAGATCTTTGAGTTCATCTCATACAAAATGGGAGCAAAACCAAGTGTGTTGCATTTATATTTTCTATCTCTATTTCTACCTCATTTTCTTACGTCTTGTACTGTTATAAGTATTATTATTGCTTATCCTCACACACGCTGTTTGATGAACATTTTCCTCTACTTGCACCCAACTTGTGTGTTTTTTAAGAGCTGACGTAACATGTGAATTTCTCCTCTGTGAGATCAATCAAGTTTATCTTATCTCATCTTAAGTACTTTGTGAGTGATTCACGTTGAAGGTCTCAACCCCACAACCATCTTTGTGGAACTATGTCACTGTCCAAATACTTATGGGCTAGAATCAGTGATGAGAAGAGAGTCAACAATATTGAAGGTGGTTTCGGTGACATCTGCTGGTAATGTTTTATATTACAGCCTGAAGGTATGTTCTCCAAAAGGAGCGCACAGAGCGTAACGCACATAAGGAGCGCACACAGCATAGCTAACTTATGTAACATTATTTAATAAATCCAGAATAACAGGTGTAAAGTTTATAATAAATCCAGTATAACGTGTGTAACGTTATTTAATAAATCCAGTATAACAGGTGTAAGGTTTATAATACGAGGTCTGTTAGAAAAGTATCCGACCTTATTTAAAAAAAAAACGTGGATTTGAATCACGTGTGATTGCGTCAGACAAGCTTCAACCGTCGTGCACATGCGTGAGTTTTTTCATGCCTGTCAGTTGCGTCATTCGCCTGTGAGCAGGCTTTGAGTGAGCACTGGTCCACCCCTTTCGTCTATTTTTTATTGCGAATAAATGTCTGAATGATTTGGACCTTTGCTGCATCAATTTTTTTCCAGAAACTGTGAGAGACTTCATCATGGCGTTTCTTTGCGCCATGCAGCTCCACCGCGACGCGCGGTGGAGCCGCTTCTCTTTCCATGACAAAAACTCCTGTAACAGTGAAATGTGCCATTCATTTTTAAACTGGACGCTGTCTTGATCCGGTATGTCATCTGACTAGCACAGGAATTGTGAAAAGACGTGGACATCAGTACTTTTTCGGCACATTAAGACAGACGTGCAGAGGAGTTCCGCGCGTCGCGGCGGAGCTGCATGGCGCAAAGAAACGCCGTGATGAAGCCTTCCAGGACATGTTCTGGCATGTCCAGCTCATGCACAATCACAATCGGATAATCACATGACTGGAAAGCAACCGGAATCCGTCTGAAATCCATCTGAAAGCCGTCCTGTGAGACCAACATGGAGGTGGTTTTGTGCCGCGTAATGAACGGCTCCGTGGCGCGTCCCTCCGCTTTTCTTTCCATGAAAAAAACTCCTGTAACGGTGGAATGTGCCGATAAAGTGCTGATGTCCACATCTTCTGCCTTTTTGTGAAAGTCAGACGAGGTCCCGGATCAACAAAGCTTTCACGTTGGAAATGATCTGGTTGTTCCAGCGGGGTGTGAGACTGTCGATGGGGGCTGGGAGCGCGCCGCGCTCTCAGCAGTTGTGGGCTGTCCTTAAAGCGGCAGTAACACCCCGTAATCTGTTTAATCCCCATAAAATCGTCCCTGAAAGCCATATTAATTTTTCGAATGGTGTCCACCTGGAGGTCTCTCACAGTTTCTGGAACAAAATTGATGCAGCAAAGCTCCAAATGGTTCAGACATTTATTCACAATAAAAATTTGCCGAGAGGGTGGACCACACCTCACTCAAAGCCTGCTCACAGGCGAATGACGCAACCGCCAGGCATGAAAAAACTCACGCATGCGCACGAGGGTTCAAGCTTGTCTGACACAATCACACGTGATTCAAATCCATATGGTTTTTGAAAAAAATAATAAGGTCGGATACTTTTCTAATAGACCTCGTAAATCCAGTATAACAGGTGTAAGGTTTATAATAAATCCAGTATAAAGCCTCTTAACGTGAAATGAAACGGTGGGACTGAAAGTCGACACAGCGGCAAAAGAGACATCTGATCAGAGTAGCAGCTGGTTACCTCTCACGTCTTCATCCTCGATGGTGGTGTTGGTGCTCTCACTGGATTCCTGTCAAACCACAAACAGAGCCAATTAAGACCAGCTTGCAAACTCTGACACTGCGGCCGCTTTCACCTTAATCAGCACACATCAACACGCCATGAGGGAAACACGTGAACCGCTTTCTGTTGGTCACACCACAGCACTGCAGAAGACATGAGCATGCACACGTGGCCACACCGCCGTCTGTCCGTCACAGACTCCGGGCCTCGGAATCAGACACGGTATCCATGGTAGCACAGCATGCGCAATACCTGTTTGACATGACCGGCAAACCGATATTACCTTTGAGAAGTTCAGACGACAAACTCAACGTGCACAGTTGCAATCAGGAGATGGACTTCATTCTGGGTCACTTTGAGGGCATATGGATGAGTTTAGCAACAGACAAAATAACATGTCAGTAATCATAAAAAAAACCTTCAGAAGATCATTACTCAACGGACTGCAGCAAACCAAGACCTCAAACAAACTCTCAAACCTCTGAATTCAACTTAAATGTGGAAAAAAGGTGATGACCTTTCTACCACACCCTCCATTTCTCTGGATAGATGACCCCAAGTATTTAAGATGACCGCCCACCACATCTGCTCCTGGGAACTGACCTTCACCGCCTTCGCTCTTGGGAACTGACCTTCACCGCCTCCCCTCCTGAGAACTGACCTTCACCGCCTCCCCTCCTGGGAACTGACCTTCACCGCCTCCCCTCTTGAGAACCGACCTTCACCGCCTCCCCTCCTAGTAACTGACCTTAAATGCCTCCGCTCCTTGAACCAGCCTTTACCGCCTCCCCTCCTGGGAACCGACCTTCATTGCCTCCCCTCTTGGGAACCGACCTTCACCGCCTTCGCTCTTGGGAACCGACCTTCATTGCCTCCCCTCTTGGGAACCAACCTTTACCGCCTCCCCTCCTGGGAACTGACCTTCACCGCCTTTGCTCTTGGGAAGCGACCTTCACTGCCTCCCCTCCTAGTAACTGACCTTCACCGCCTCCCCTCCTAGTAACTGACCTTCAATGCCTCCGCTCCTTGAACCAGCCTTTACCGCCTTCGCTCTTGGGAACCGACCTTCATTGCCTCCCCTCCTGGGAACCGACCTTTACCGTCTCCCCTCCTGGGAACTGACCTTCAATGTCTCCCCTCCTGGGAACCGACCTTCACCGCCTCCCCTCCTGGGAACCGACCGACCTTAACTGCCTCTGCTCCTCGTAACTCACCTTCACCATCTCTACACCATCTAACTGCACTATTCCACTGGACTCCTTCTCATTCACATAGATGTACTCAGTCTGGCTCTGACTAACTTTCATTCCCATGCTCTCCGGAGTGTATCTCCCCATTTCCTAGCTAGACTCAATCCTGCTTTCATCACCTGTCCATCACCACTGCGAACAAGAAAGGACTCATAGCTGATCATTGGTGTAATCCCACCTCCACCATGAATGAGACTATCATTCCTACTGCGCATCTCACCGCTGTCACACTATCCTTGTATGTGTCCTGCACCACCCTCACATAGTTCCTCAACAATACCACTACTCTTCCTGACCGTGCATCAGGCTAAAGTTGATTGCAACTGTAGAGTCTGCAGCAATGGGCACATGGGGTGACAACATGCAGTGTCTCTGTCCTGGTTCTGGTTCTGTTAGAGCATCTAACAGTCCAACGTGTACCTTGTTTCTGTCAGCCGGGTTGTGGGTAACGGTGGTTTGAGGCTCCTGATTTGACAAACAGCAGGAAGAGAATGAAGGAAGTTAGAAAGTCCGGAATGCAGAACAGGAATCGCCAACACTGAAACCTCTGTGTCGTGCAGCACTGAGGTTGCTAAGGCGATGAGACGCACTTATCTCTACAACGGAACACACGCAGCGACAAAGAGCCAAGAACCAGCTCACAGTGATGATGTCAGAGTCTGCGTCGTCGGTTACCAGGGATACTACATGATGCCAATGCAGCTTAAAAAAACAAAAACTAAACTGTGTCATTAGATGTTTGTAATGAGCCAATCACAGAGCTGTTTGTTAATGAGCTAACAAGTGTTTTTTTTTCAGGCAGCCCGACACAAAGCATTGATGTGTTCAGTTTGATCTTTGACCTATGCACCCACAGTGACGTGAGCTGGCTCCTGGTTATCATGACATCAGTCATCAACAATATGAACAGAGATGCACAAAGTGACGCTGAGACGTGATGTCAGTCAAACATCAAACAGGTTTTGTGATGTGGCGGCACAACGCAGCGCGGCACGCCATACCAGAGACGGGGCGGGGACCGGCTCTTTGGGGCTGGTGACCACATGGGCCTTGTTGATGATCTGGAGGGTTACAGACAGGTGGACAGACGAGACAGGGTCTTAGAGTCTCCAAGGACAGACCCAACAAAGATCAGAGAGAGTTCAACCAATCAGAGGCCTCCACACAAGTGTACAGCCTGTGCACGAGCACCACAAAGCTACCGAGACAATCCAGAAGAGGAAATGAAATGGTTTTGTTTTCACGATTAACAAGTTCCTGCAGACACGCACACACCCACGCACATGCTAGTGCAGCAGATAAACAATCCTGCAAATGGTGATAGAAGCACCAAATTCTGCACAAATACTCCTTCAGACATTTACTGGTTGGAATGAACTCATTGGACAAGTGTCAGCAGCCACGTAGGGGTCAACTGAAGAATTACACAGGGGTCAAAACTTAAAAATGCTCCAATGAAATTGAAAACTATATCACATTATTTGTCTGATCACAAAGATTCCAAAAATGTATAGTTTGGACAATCTGTGACTGAATGTTCAGGAGTTATGGGGTGAAAACAGCAAGAATGGTGTCAAAGTTCAATTTCAGTTTGTACAGGGGTCAAAAGTTAAAATTGCTCCCATTTCAGTAAAATGTGATGCAAATTATTGGTGAGTTAATAGGATTAATAAATGGAATAGTTTTGACTGTGTTGAATGTTTGGTCTCCAAAGTCAAGGTCAAACAAGGTCAACTTCCATTGGATTCTATGACATGTGACCTATGTAATTGCACCAGTTTTTACCAAAAATGGAGCAACTTTTGACCCCTGAAGCACAACTGCCCGCAGCTTCTGACTGACCGTGCAGTCAGAAGCTGCAAGACGGGCTTCTGGGAAGGCTGCCGGACTACTTTTGAGGTTTCCTGGATGTAAACAACAAGACATCCAACATGGCGCGAAGCCACACGCATGCATCAGTGAGAGGGTAAGTAATCATGATTTAGTTGAAATTTTTGCCATTCGTGTGACTTAAAACATTGTCAATTTAATAAATCATTAAGTCGTGTTGTTTTGCAGTGCATTTATTCGTTTGTTTTGGGTTAGTTGTAGTGATCACTTCTTGGTGATGAGGCCAGAGCGCGGATGCGCACAGAATATTAAAAATCTTAATAGTGGTTTGGCCCAACCGAGAGACACCACTGCAGCTTCTGAGCAGTGGCGAGCAGTAAAGGATGACCCCTGTACAAACTAAAACTGACCTTTGTCATCATTCTTGCTGTTTTTACCCCATAACTCCAGAATATTCTGTCACAGATTGTCCAAACTATATCTTTTTGGAATCTTTGTGATCAGACAAATAATGTGGTGTAGTTTTAATAATGATTGGAGCATCTTTTAATTTTGACCCCTGTGTAATTCTTCAATTGACCCCTACCTGGCTGCCTGTTGAAAATTCAAGTGGCCAATCGTTTTTTTTTTTTCTCAAAAGAGTTAATGTCTAATGTGTATTTGTGCCGAATTTCGTGCTTGTTTCACCATTTGATAGATTCCTCTGTAAATATTTTATCTGCTGCACTACACAGACAGATCCACAGACACACACACACAGACTCCCCTTCTGGGTCACCACATCGTTTCTGTGCGAAGCTGTCAAAATGATTTGTGCATGTTTAATAAAGTCAGAATAACAAAGTTAGAATAACATGAAGCCAGACTTACTGTAGATAAAGTCAGAATAACAAAGTCTGAATAAGATAAATTCTGAATAACAAAGTCTGAATAAGATAAAGTCAGAATAAAGTTAGAATAACATAAAGCCAGATTTACTGTAGATAACATCAGAATAAGATAAGGTCAGAATAACAAAGTTTGAATAAGATAAAGTCAGAATAAGATAAATTCAGAATAACAAAGTCTGAATAAGATAGTCAGAATAAGATAAAACTGGAATAACAAAGCCAGAATAGCATAAAGGTAGAATAACATAAAGCCAGATTTACTGTAGATAAGGTCAGAATAACAAAGTTTGAATAAGATAAAGTCAAACTAAGATGAATTCAGAATAAGATAAAACTGGAATAACAAAGCCAGAATAGCATAAAGTTAGAATAACATAAAGCCAGATTTACTGTAGATAACGTCAGAATAAGATAAGGTCAGAATAACAAAGTCTGAATAAGATAAAGTCAGAATAAAGTTAGAATAACATAAAGCCAGATTTACTGTAGATAACCTCAGAATAAGATAAGGTCAGAATAACAAAGTCTGAATAAGATAAAGTCAGAATAAAGTTAGAATAACATAAAGCCAGATTTACTGTAGATAACATCAGAATAAGATAAGGTCAGAATAACAAAGTTTGAATAAGATAAAGTCAGAATAAGATAAATTCAGAATAACAAAGTCTGAATAAGATAAAGTCAGAATAAGATAAATTCAGAATAATAAAGTCTGAATAAGATAAAACTGGAATAACAAAGCCAGAATAGCATAAAGTTAGAATAACATAAAGCCAGATTTACTGTAGATAACGTCAGAATAAGATACGGTCAGAATAACAAAGTTTGAATAAGATAAATTCAGAATAAGATAAAACTGGAATAACAAAGCCAGAATAGCATAAAGTTAGAATAACATAAAGCCAGATTTACTGTAGATAACGTCTGAATAAGATAAAGTCAGAATAAAGTTAGAATAACATAAAGCCAGATTTACTGTAGATAACATCAGAATAAGATAAGGTCAGAATAACAAAGTCTGAATAAGATAAAGTCAGAATAAAGTTAGAATAACATAAAGCCAGATTTACTGTAGATAACATCAGAATAAGATAAGGTCAGAATAACAAAGTTTGAATAAGATAAAGTCAGAATAAGATAAATTCAGAATAACAAAGTCTGAATAAGATAAAGTCAGACTAAGATAAATTGAGAATAGGATAAAACTGGAATAACAAAGCCAGAATAGCATAAAGTTAGAATAACATAAAACCAGATTTACTGTAGATAATGTCAGAATAACAAAGTCTGAATAAGACAAAGTCAGAATAAAGTTAGAATAACAAAGCCAGATTTACTGTAGATAACATCAGAATAAGATAAGGTCAGAATAACAAAGTTTGAATAAGAGAAATTCAGAATAACAAAGTCTGAATAGGATAAAGTCAGACTAAGAAATTCAAAATAAGATAAAACTGGAATAACAAAGCCAGAATAGCATAAAGTTAGAATAACATAAAGCCAGATTTACTGTAGATAACGTCAGAATAAGATAAGGTCAGAATAACAAAGTTTGAATAAGATAAATTCAGAATAAGATAAAACTGGAATAACAAAGCCAGAATAGCATAAAGTTAGAATAACATAAAGCCAGATTTACTGTAGATAACGTCAGAATAAGATAAGGTCAGAATAACAAAGTCTGAATAAGATAAAGTCAGAATAAAGTTAGAATAACATAAAGCCAGATTTACTGTAGATAACGTCAGAATAAGATAAAGTCAGAATAAAGTTAGAATAACATAAAGCCAGATTTACTGTAGATAACATCAGAATAAGATAAGGTCAGAATAACAAAGTTTGAATAAGATAAAACTGGAATAACAAAGCCAGAATAGCATAAAGTTAGAATAACATAAAGCCAGATTTACTGTAGATAACGTCAGAATAAGATAAGGTCAGAATAACAAAGTCTGAATAAGATAAAGTCAGAATAAAGTTAGAATAACATAAAGCCAGATTTACTGTAGATAACATCAGAATAAGATAAGGTCAAAATAACAAAGTCTGAATAAGATAAAGTCAGAATAAAGTTAGAATAACAAAGCCAGATTTACTGTAGATAACATCAGAATAAGATAAGGTCAGAATAACAAAGTCTGAATAAGATAAAGTCAGAATAAAGTTAGAATAACATAAAGCCAGATTTACTGTAGATAACATCAGAATAAGATAAGGTCAGAATAACAAAGTCTGAATAAGATAAAGCCAGAATAAAGTTAGAATAACATAAAGCCAGATTTACTGTAGATAACATCACAGATCTTCACTTAGCCTGGAAAAAGAGTCTGTTGCTCTATAAAAAAGCCCTCCGTAAAGCTAGGACATCTTTCTACTCATCACTAATTGAAGAAAATAAGAACAACCCCAGGTTTCTTTTCAGCACTGTAGCCAGGCTGACAAAGAGTCAGAGCTCTATTGAGCTGAGTATTCCATTATCTTTAACTAGTAATGAGTTCATGACTTTCTTTGCTAACAAAATTTTAACTATTAGAGAAAAAATTACTCATAACCATCCCAAAGACGTATCGTTATCTTTGGCTGCTTTCAGTGATGCCGGTATTTGGTTAGACTCTTTCTCTCCGATTGTTCTGTCTGAGTTATTTTCATTAGTTACTTCATCCAAACCATCAACATGTTTATTAGACCCCATTCCTACCAGGCTGCTCAAGGAAGCCCTACCATTATTTAATGCTTCGATCTTAAATATGATCAATCTATCTTTGTTAGTTGGCTATGTACCACAGGCTTTTAAGGTGGCAGTAATTAAACCATTACTTAAAAAGCCATCACTTGACCCAGCTATCTTAGCTAATTATAGGCCAATCTCCAACCTTCCTTTTCTCTCAAAAATTCTTGAAAGGGTAGTTGTAAAACAGCTAACTGATCATCTGCAGAGGAATGGTCTATTTGAAGAGTTTCAGTCAGGTTTTAGAATTCATCATAGTACAGAAACAGCATTAGTGAAGGTTACAAATGATCTTCTTATGGCCTCGGACAGTGGACTCATCTCTGTGCTTGTTCTGTTAGACCTCAGTGCTGCTTTTGATACTGTTGACCATAAAATTTTATTACAGAGATTAGAGCATGCCATAGGTATTAAAGGCACTGCGCTGCGGTGGTTTGAATCATATTTGTCTAATAGATTACAATTTGTTCATGTAAATGGGGAATCTTCTTCACAGACTAAAGTTAATTATGGAGTTCCACAAGGTTCTGTGCTAGGACCAATTTTATTCACTTTATATATGCTTCCCTTAGGCAGTATTATTAGACGGTATTGCTTAAATTTTCATTGTTATGCAGATGATACCCAGCTTTATCTATCCATGAAGCCAGAGGACACACACCAATTAGCTAAACTGCAGGATTGTCTTACAGACATAAAGACATGTATGACCTCTAATTTCCTGCTTTTAAACTCAGATAAAACTGAAGTTATTGTTCTTGGCCCCACAAATCTTAGAAACATGGTGTCTAACCAGATCCTTACTCTGGATGGCATTACCCTGACCTCTAGTAATACTGTGAGAAATCTTGGAGTCATTTTTGATCAGGATATGTCATTCAAAGCGCATATTAAACAAATATGTAGGACTGCTTTTTTGCATTTACGCAATATCTCTAAAATCAGAAAGGTCTTGTCTCAGAGTGATGCTGAAAAACTAATTCATGCATTTATTTCCTCTAGGCTGGACTATTGTAATTCATTATTATCAGGTTGTCCTAAAAGTTCCCTAAAAAGCCTTCAGTTAATTCAAAATGCTGCAGCTAGAGTGCTGACGGGGACTAGAAGGAGAGAGCATATCTCACCCATATTGGCCTCTCTTCATTGGCTTCCTGTTAATTCTAGAATAGAATTTAAAATTCTTCTTCTTACTTATAAGGTTTTGAATAATCAGGTCCCATCTTATCTTAGGGACCTCGTAGTACCATATCACCCCAATAGAGCGCTTCGCTCTCAGACTGCAGGCTTACTTGTAGTTCCTAGGGTTTGTAAGAGTAGAATGGGAGGCAGAGCCTTCAGCTTTCAGGCTCCTCTCCTGTGGAACCAGCTCCCAATTCAGATCAGGGAGACAGACACCCTCTCTACTTTTAAGATTAGGCTTAAAACTTTCCTTTTTGCTAAAGCTTATAGTTAGGGCTGGATCAGGTGACCCTGAACCATCCCTTAGTTATGCTGCTATAGACGTAGACTGCTGGGGGGTTCCCATGATGCACTGTTTCTTTCTCTTTTTGCTCTGTATGCACCACTCTGCATTTAATCATTAGTGATCGATCTCTGCTCCCCTCCACAGCATGTCTTTTTCCTGGTTCTCTCCCTCAGCCCCAACCAGTCCCAGCAGAAGACTGCCCCTCCCTGAGCCTGGTTCTGCTGGAGGTTTCTTCCTGTTAAAAGGGAGTTTTTCCTTCCCACTGTAGCCAAGTGCTTGCTCACAGGGGGTCGTTTTGACCGTTGGGGTTTTACATCATTATTGTATGGCCTTGCCTTACAATATAAAGCGCCTTGGGGCAACTGTTTGTTGTGATTTGGCGCTATATAAAAAAAAAAATTGATTGAATTGATTGATAACATCAGAATAAGATAAGGTCAGAATAACAAAGTCTGAATAAGATAAAGTCAGAATAAAGTTAGAATAACATAAAGCCAGATTTACTGTAGATAACATCAGAATAAGATAAGGTCAGAATAACAAAGTCTGAATAAGATAAAGTCAGAATAAAGTTAGAATAACATAAAGCCAGATTTACTGTAGATAACATCAGAATAAGATAAGGTCAGAATAACAAAGTCTGAATAAGATAAAGTCAGAATAAAGTTAGAATAACATAAAGCCAGATTTACTGTAGATAACATCAGAATAAGATAAGGTCAGAATAACAAAGTTTGAATAAGATAAAGTCAGAATAAGATAAATTCAGAATAACAAAGTCTGAATAAGATAAATTCAGAATAAGATAAAACTGGAATAACAAAGCCAGAATAGCATAAAGTTAGAATAACATAAAGCCAGATTTACTGTAGATAACGTCAGAATAAGATAAGGTCAGAATAACAAAGTTTGAATAAGATAAAACTGGAATAACAAAGCCAGAATAGCATAAAGTTAGAATAACATAAAGCCAGATTTACTGTAGATAACGTCAGAATAAGATAAGGTCAGAATAACAAAGTTTGAATAAGATAAAGTCAGAATAAAGTTAGAATAACATAAAGCCAGATTTACTGTAGATAACATCAGAATAAAATAAGGTCAGAATAACAAAGTCTGAATAAGATAAAGTCAGAATAAAGTTAGAATAACATAAAGCCAGATTTACTGTAGATAACATCAGAATAAGATAAGGTCAGAATAACAAAGTCTGAATAAGATAAAGTCAGAATAAAGTTAGAATAACATAAAGCCAGATTTACTGTAGATAACATCAGAATAAGATAAGGTCAGAATAACAAAGTTTGAATAAGATAAAGTCAGAATAAGATAAATTCAGAATAACAAAGTCTGAATAAGATAAAGTCAGACTAAGATAAATTGAGAATAAGATAAAACTGGAATAACAAAGCCAGAATAGCATAAAGTTAGAATAACATAAAGCCAGATTTACTGTAGATAACGTCAGAATAAGATAAGGTCAGAATAACAAAGTCTGAATAAGATAAAGTCAGAATAAAGTTAGAATAACATAAAGCCAGATTTACTGTAGATAACATCAGAATAAGATAAAGTCAGAATAACAAAGTCTGAATAAGATAAAGTCAGAATAAAGTTAGAATAACATAAAGCCAGATTTACTGTAGATAACATCAGAATAAGATAAGGTCAGAATAACAAAGTTTGAATAAGATAAAGTCAGAATAAGATAAATTCAGAATAACAAAGTCTGAATAAGATAAAGTCAGACTAAGATAAATTGAGAATAAGATAAAACTGGAATAACAAAGCCAGAATAGCATAAAGTTAGAATAACATAAAACCAGATTTACTGTAGATAATGTCAGAATAAGATAAGGTCAGAATAACAAAGTCTGAATAAGACAAAGTCAGAATAACAAAGCCAGATTTACTGTAGATAACATCAGAATAAGATAAGGTCAGAATAACAAAGTCTGAATAAGATAAAGTCAGAATAAAGTTAGAATAACATAAAGCCAGATTTACTGTAGATAACATCAGAATAAGATAAGGTCAGAATAACAAAGTCTGAATAAGATAAAGTCAGAATAAAGTTAGAATAACATAAAGCCAGATTTACTGTAGATAACATCAGAATAAGATAAGGTCAGAATAACAAAGTTTGAATAAGATAAAGTCAGAATAAGATAAATTCAGAATAACAAAGTCTGAATAAGATAAAGTCAGACTAAGATAAATTGAGAATAAGATAAAACTGGAATAACAAAGCCAGAATAGCATAAAGTTAGAATAACATAAAACCAGATTTACTGTAGATAACGTCAGAATAAGATAAGGTCAGAATAACAAAGTCTGAATAAGATAAAGTCAGAATAAAGTTAGAATAACATAAAGCCAGATTTACTGTAGATAACATCAGAATAAGATAAGGTCAGAATAACAAAGTCTGAATAAGATAAAGTCAGAATAAAGTTAGAATAACATAAAGCCAGATTTACTGTAGATAACATCAGAATAAGATAAGGTCAGAATAACAAAGTCTGAATAAGATAAAGTCAGAATAAAGTTAGAATAACATAAAGCCAGATTTACTGTAGATAACATCAGAATAAGATAAGGTCAGAATAACAAAGTTTGAATAAGATAAAGTCAGAATAAGATAAATTCAGAATAACAAAGTCTGAATAAGATAAAGTCAGACTAAGATAAATTGAGAATAAGATAAAACTGGAATAACAAAGCCAGAATAGCATAAAGTTAGAATAACATAAAACCAGATTTACTGTAGATAATGTCAGAATAAGATAAGGTCAGAATAACAAAGTCTGAATAAGACAAAGTCAGAATAACAAAGCCAGATTTACTGTAGATAACATCAGAATAAGATAAGGTCAGAATAACAAAGTCTGAATAAGATAAAGTCAGAATAAAGTTAGAATAACATAAAGCCAGATTTACTGTAGATAACATCAGAATAAGATAAGGTCAGAATAACAAAGTCTGAATAAGATAAAGTCAGAATAAAGTTAGAATAACATAAAGCCAGATTTACTGTAGATAACATCAGAATAAGATAAGGTCAGAATAACAAAGTTTGAATAAGATAAAGTCAGAATAAGATAAATTCAGAATAACAAAGTCTGAATAAGATAAAGTCAGACTAAGATAAATTGAGAATAAGATAAAACTGGAATAACAAAGCCAGAATAGCATAAAGTTAGAATAACATAAAACCAGATTTACTGTAGATAACGTCAGAATAAGATAAGGTCAGAATAACAAAGTCTGAATAAGATAAAGTCAGAATAAAGTTAGAATAACATAAAGCCAGATTTACTGTAGATAACATCAGAATAAGATAAGGTCAGAATAACAAAGTCTGAATAAGATAAAGTCAGAATAAAGTTAGAATAACATAAAGCCAGATTTACTGTAGATAACATCAGAATAAGATAAGGTCAGAATAACAAAGTCTGAATAAGATAAAGTCAGAATAAAGTTAGAATAACATAAAGCCAGATTTACTGTAGATAACATCAGAATAAGATAAGGTCAGAATAACAAAGTTTGAATAAGATAAAGTCAGAATAAGATAAATTCAGAATAACAAAGTCTGAATAAGATAAAGTCAGACTAAGATAAATTGAGAATAAGATAAAACTGGAATAACAAAGCCAGAATAGCATAAAGTTAGAATAACATAAAACCAGATTTACTGTAGATAATGTCAGAATAAGATAAGGTCAGAATAACAAAGTCTGAATAAGACAAAGTCAGAATAAAGTTAGAATAACAAAGCCAGATTTACTGTAGATAACATCAGAATAAGATAAGGTCAGAATAACAAAGTCTGAATAAGATAAAGTCAGAATAAAGTTAGAATAACATAAAGCCAGATTTACTGTAGATAACATCAGAATAAGATAAGGTCAGAATAACAAAGTCTGAATAAGATAAAGTCAGAATAAAGTTAGAATAACATAAAGCCAGATTTACTGTAGATAACATCAGAATAAGATAAGGTCAGAATAACAAAGTCTGAATAAGATAAAGTCAGAATAAAGTTAGAATAACATAAAGCCAGATTTACTGTAGATAACATCAGAATAAGATAAGGTCAGAATAACAAAGTCTGAATAAGATAAAGTCAGAATAAAGTTAGAATAACATAAAGCCAGATTTACTGTAGATAACATCAGAATAAGATAAGGTCAGAATAACAAAGTTTGAATAAGATAAAGTCAGAATAAGATAAATTGAGAATAAGATAAAACTGGAATAACAAAGCCAGAATAGCATAAAGTTAGAATAACATAAAACCAGATTTACTGTAGATAACGTCAGAATAAGATAAGGTCAGAATAACAAAGTCAGAATAAGATAAGGTCAGAATAACAAAGTCTGAATAAGATAAAGTCAGAATAAAGTTAGAATAACAAAGCCAGATTTACTGTAGATAACATCAGAATAAGATAAGGTCAGAATAACAAAGTCTGAATAAGATAAAGTCAGAATAAAGTTAGAATAACATAAAGCCAGATTTACTGTAGATAACATCAGAATAAGATAAGGTCAGAATAACAAAGTCTGAATAATATAAAGTCAGAATAAAGTTAGAATAACATAAAGCCAGATTTACTGTAGATAACATCAGAATAAGATAAGGTCAGAATAACAAAGTTTGAATAAGATAAAGTCAGAATAAGATAAATTCAGAATAACAAAGTCTGAATAAGATAAAGTCAGACTAAGATAAATTGAGAATAAGATAAAACTGGAATAACAAAGCCAGAATAGCATAAAGTTAGAATAACATAAAACCAGATTTACTGTAGATAATGTCAGAATAAGATAAGGTCAGAATAACAAAGTCTGAATAAGATAAAGTCAGAATAAAGTTAGAATAACATAAAGCCAGATTTACTGTAGATAACATCAGAATAAGATAAGGTCAGAATAACAAAGTTTGAATAAGATAAAGTCAGAATAAGATAAATTCAGAATAACAAAGTCTGAATAAGATAAAGTCAGACTAAGATAAATTGAGAATAAGATAAAACTGGAATAACAAAGCCAGAATAGCATAAAGTTAGAATAACATAAAACCAGATTTACTGTAGATAATGTCAGAATAAGATAAGGTCAGAATAACAAAGTCTGAATAAGACAAAGTCAGAATAAAGTTAGAATAACAAAGCCAGATTTACTGTAGATAACATCAGAATAAGATAAGGTCAGAATAACAAAGTCTGAATAAGATAAAGTCAGAATAAAGTTAGAATAACATAAAGCCAGATTTACTGTAGATAACATCAGAATAAGATAAGGTCAGAATAACAAAGTCTGAATAAGATAAAGTCAGAATAAAGTTAGAATAACATAAAGCCAGATTTACTGTAGATAACATCAGAATAAGATAAGGTCAGAATAACAAAGTCTGAATAAGATAAAGTCAGAATAAAGTTAGAATAACATAAAGCCAGATTTACTGTAGATAACATCAGAATAAGATAAGGTCAGAATAACAAAGTTTGAATAAGATAAAGTCAGAATAAGATAAATTCAGAATAACAAAGTCTGAATAAGATAAAGTCAGACTAAGATAAATTGAGAATAAGATAAAACTGGAATAACAAAGCCAGAATAGCATAAAGTTAGAATAACATAAAACCAGATTTACTGTAGATAATGTCAGAATAAGATAAGGTCAGAATAACAAAGTCTGAATAAGACAAAGTCAGAATAAAGTTAGAATAACAAAGCCAGATTTACTGTAGATAACATCAGAATAAGATAAGGTCAGAATAACAAAGTCTGAATAAGATAAAGTCAGAATAAAGTTAGAATAACATAAAGCCAGATTTACTGTAGATAACATCAGAATAAGATAAGGTCAGAATAACAAAGTCTGAATAAGATAAAGTCAGAATAAAGTTAGAATAACATAAAGCCAGATTTACTGTAGATAACATCAGAATAAGATAAGGTCAGAATAACAAAGTTTGAATAAGATAAAGTCAGAATAAGATAAATTCAGAATAACAAAGTCTGAATAAGATAAAGTCAGACTAAGATAAATTGAGAATAAGATAAAACTGGAATAACAAAGCCAGAATAGCATAAAGTTAGAATAACATAAAACCAGATTTACTGTAGATAACGTCAGAATAAGATAAGGTCAGAATAACAAAGTCAGAATAAGATAAGGTCAGAATAACAAAGTCTGAATAAGATAAAGTCAGAATAAAGTTAGAATAACAAAGCCAGATTTACTGTAGATAACATCAGAATAAGATAAGGTCAGAATAACAAAGTCTGAATAAGATAAAGTCAGAATAAAGTTAGAATAACATAAAGCCAGATTTACTGTAGATAACATCAGAATACGATAAGGTCAGAATAACAAAGTCTGAATAATATAAAGTCAGAATAAAGTTAGAATAACATAAAGCCAGATTTACTGTAGATAACATCAGAATAAGATAAGGTCAGAATAACAAAGTTTGAATAAGATAAAGTCAGAATAAGATAAATTCAGAATAACAAAGTCTGAATAAGATAAAGTCAGACTAAGATAAATTGAGAATAAGATAAAACTGGAATAACAAAGCCAGAATAGCATAAAGTTAGAATAACATAAAACCAGATTTACTGTAGATAATGTCAGAATAAGATAAGGTCAGAATAACAAAGTCTGAATAAGATAAAGTCAGAATAAAGTTAGAATAACATAAAGCCAGATTTACTGTAGATAACATCAGAATAAGATAAGGTCAGAATAACAAAGTCTGAATAAGATAAAGTCAGAATAAAGTTAGAATAACATAAAGCCAGATTTACTGTAGATAACATCAGAATAAGATAAGGTCAGAATAACAAAGTTTGAATAAGATAAAGTCAGAATAAGATAAATTCAGAATAACAAAGTCTGAATAAGATAAAGTCAGACTAAGATAAAACTGGAATAACAAAGCCAGAATAGCATAAAGTTAGAATAACATAAAACCAGATTTACTGTAGATAATGTCAGAATAAGATAAGGTCAGAATAACAAAGTCTGAATAAGACAAAGTCAGAATAAAGTTAGAATAACAAAGCCAGATTTACTGTAGATAACATCAGAATAAGATAAGGTCAGAATAACAAAGTTTGAATAAGATAAAGTCAGAATAAGAGAAATTCAGAATAACAAAGTCTGAATAGGATAAAGTCAGACTAAGAAATTCAAAATAAGATAAAACTGGAATAACAAAGCCAGAATAGCATAAAGTTAGAATAACATAAAGCCAGATTTACTGTAGATAACGTCAGAATAAGATAAGGTCAGAATAACAAAGTTTGAATAAGATAAAGTCAGACTAAGATAAATTCAGAATAAGATAAAACTGGAATAACAAAGCCAGAATAGCATAAAGTTAGAATAACATAAAGCCAGATTTACTGTAGATAACGTCAGAATAAGATAAGGTCAGAATAACAAAGTCTGAATAAGATAAAGTCAGAATAAGATAAATTCAGAATAACAAAGTCAGAATAAGATAGTCAGACTAAGGTAAATTCAGAATAAGATAAAACTGGAATAACAAAGCCAGAATAGCATAAAGTTAGAATAACATAAAGCCAGATTTACTGTAGATAACGTCAGAATAAGATAAGGTCAGAATAACAAAGTCTGAATAAGATAAAGTCAGAATAAAGTTAGAATAACATAAATCCAGATTTACTGTAGATAACATCAGAATAAGATAAGGTCAGAATAACAAAGTCTGAATAAGATAAAGTCAGAATAAAGTTAGAATAACATAAAGCCAGATTTACTGTAGATAACGTCAGAATAAGATAAGGTCAGAATAACAAAGTTTGAATAAGATAAAGTCAGAATAAGATAAATTCAGAATAAGATAAAACTGGAATAACAAAGCCAGAATAGCATAAAGTTAGAATAACATAAATCCAGATTTACTGTAGATAACATCAGAATAAGATAAGGTCAGAATAACAAAGTCTGAATAAGATAAAGTCAGAATAAGATAAATTCAGAATAAGATAAAACTGGAATAACAAAGCCAGAATAACATAAAGCCAGATTTACTGTAGATGAAGCCAGAATAAGATATGGTCAGATTAGCAAAGTCTGAATAAGATAAAGTCAGAATAACAAAGATTGAATAACAAAGTGGAATAAGATAAAGTTGAAATAGCAAAGTCAGAATAACATCGTGAGAATAAAATAAAGTCTGAATAAGAAAGTCTGAATAATATAAAGTCGGAATAAGATAAAATTGAAATAAAGTCTGAATAATTAAGTCAGAATAACACAGAATAAGACAAAGTTGGAATAAGTGTCTGGATGAGGAGGAGCCGAGCCGCTGCACTAAGCCAGGGACTCAGAGACGACTCGGACCTGAGATTCTGTGTCCACCTGAGATTTTTCATGAGGGACACCGGAGTCAGAGGTCCAGTGCAGCGGAAGCTGAACATGAGATCCAAACCCAGGTCTGACCAGCCTGAGGTGGGGCCACCTCACTGAGGCCATCTGCTGACCAAAGGCTGAAACACTCAATGAAGAGGAACACCACTGGCGAAATGCACCATCTGGGGGTCAAGAACAGCTACACTCTGGCAGGTGCATTGAAAAGCAAGTGGAAGCAGGCTGAACTTACTTTGACACCATCTGGCTTTTTGTTCATCAGGCTCTTGGCTGCTGCAGACAAACAGATGACACGCACCACAGTCAGTGGCCATCTGGACTTAAAACCCACACGTGCGCACACACACATGCACAAAGCCCCGAACATTAATCTGAGAGCCACAGAAGAGAAAAATATGAAAACCAATACATGCGGTTAGAAACAAGAAGCAGCACTGCAGGGGGTGCTGCAGCCTGCAGAGCATCGGGGAGGCGAGAATTAAACTCCTCCCACTTTCAGCACGTTTCCTCAAACACACAGCAGCCTGACCATGAGCCCTGAAGGACCCACAGTCTGCAGGGGACTTCACCCAGAAGCTCCGCCCCTCAAGTCACACACAGGTGAGCGGTTGGAACAGAAGCCTGCACGCTGCCGGTCCCTCGTGGTCAACGGTCATCACTGGCCCATGATTTACTTTCCATCAGCTGAAGGCAGCACCAAGTGCAGACGGGCTCTTACCTCACGCACACGTGTTAGAAGGAGAAGAAGAACAAGAAGAGAAGAGAAACAATACAGCTGCAAATCTTACAGACTCTGTCAGAGGTCTGCTGACATACCAGGTCACACCAGATCTTAGGACAATCACCACCTACCTGAGAAATTTCGAGTGGCGAGCATCGTCGTCAGTATGGCACCCTAAAAAAAACAAAAAAAAAACATAAAACCCACAGACAGAGAAACCATAACACTGCACATGTCATGACCTTCTGCTTTTAAATGTTTGGTCAAAGGAGAAATCTAACACGTCGGAACTAAATTAACCCACAGACAGAGAAACCATAACACTGCACACGTCACGACCTTCTGCTTTTAAATGTTCGGTCAGAGGAGAAATCTAACACGTCGGAACTAAATTAACCCACAGACAGAGAAACCATCACAATGCACACGTCACGATCTTCTGCTTTTAAATGTTTGGTCAAAGGAGAAATCTAACACGTCGGAACTAAATTAACCCACAGACAGAGAAACCATAACACTGCACACGTCACGACCTTCTGCTTTTAAATGTTCGGTCAGAGGAGAAATCTAACACGTTGGAACTAAATTAACCCACAGACAGAGAAACCATCACAATGCACACGTCACGACCTTCTGCTTTTAAATGTTTGGTCAAAGGAGAAATCTAACACGTCGGAACTAAATTTACCCACAGACAGAGAAACCATCACACTGCACACGTCACGACCTTCTGCTTTTAAATGTTCGGTCAGAGGAGAAATCTAACACGTTGGAACTAAATTAACCCACAGACAGAGAAACCATCACATTGCACACGTCACGACCTTCTGCTTTTAAATGTTTGGTCAAAGAAGAAATCTAACACGTCGGAACTAAATTAACCCACAGACAGAGAAACCATAACACTGCACATGTCATGACCTTCTGCTTTTAAATGTTTGGTCAAAGGAGAAATCTAACACGTCGGAACTAAATTAACCCACAGACAGAGAAACCATAACACTGCACACGTCACGACCTTCTGCTTTTAAATGTTCGGTCAGAGGAGAAATCTAACACGTTGGAACTAAATTAACCCACAGACAGAGAAACCATCACAATGCACACGTCACGACCTTCTGCTTTTAAATGTTTGGTCAAAGGAGAAATCTAACACGTTGGAACTAAATTAACCCACAGACAGAGAAACCATCACACTGCACACGTCACGACCTTCTGCTTTTAAATGTTTGGTCAAAGGAGAAATCTAACACGTCGGAACTAAATTAACCCACAGACAGAGAAACCATAACACTGCACACGTCACGACCTTCTGCTTTTAAATGTTCGGTCAAAGGAGAAATCTAACACGTTAGTACTAAATTAACCCACAGACAGTGAAACCATCACATTGCACACGTCACGACCTTCTGCTTTTAAATGTTTGGTCAAAGGAGAAATCTAACACGTCGGAACTAAATTAACCCACAGACAGAGACACCATCACACTGCACACGTCACGACCTTCTGCTTTTAAATGTTCGGTCAGAGGAGAAATCTAACACGTTGGAACTAAATTAACCCACAGACAGAGACACCATAACACTGCACACGTCATGACCTTCTGCTTTTAAATGTTCGGTCAAAGGAGAAATCTAACATGTTGGAACTAAATTAACCCACAGACAGAGAAACCATAACACTGCACACGTCACGGCCTTCTGCTTTTAAATGTTCGGTCAAAGGAGAAATCTAACACGTTAGTACTAAATTAACCCACAGACAGAGAAACCATCACATTGCACACGTCACGACCTTCTGCTTTTAAATGTTTGGTCAAAGGAGAAATCTAACACGTCGGAACTAAATTAACCCACAGACAGAGAAACCATAACACTGCACACGTCACGACCTTCTGCTCTTAAATGTTTGGTCAAAGGAAAAATCTAACACGTTAGTACTAAATTAACCCACAGACAGAGAAACCATCACACTGCACATGTCACAACGTTGTGCTTTTAATTATTTGACTAAAGGAGAAACCTTCAAATTTTTCAATGGTTTATGATGCTGACCTTGAGTTTTCTTCTGGCGTTGAACTTCTTCAGGCACTCCACAGTTTCCTGTCTGTGCATCATGGACGCCACGGTGGAGCGTTGCTGTGAAGGCACAGAGGAAAGGTGGTGAAACCAGGACAGCATCGAGCACGGTAGCCATTACTCAATCAGCAGACTTACGCAGATCCACGGGTGCTTGAGGGCGTCTGTGGCAGTGACCCTCTTGGCTGGGTTTATGGTCAGCATTTTGTTTATCAGGTCTTTGGCCTCTGGAGTCACCGTGTCCCACTCTGGAGACGGGAACTGTTTGAGGAAAATCAAACACACATTTCACAGACGCTGGACAAAGAAACTTCATGTGGTGACACAGAAGGTGAAGGCGTGAGTCCGCGCCAAACTCACATCGTAGGCCCCGGCCTTAATCTGCTGGTACAGTCGGTGCTGATCCTCATCCCAGAAAGGAGGGTAACCCACCAAAAGGATGTACAGGATCACACCTGGAAACGGGTCCACGACAAAGTCTTCAATTAAAACAGCAGCGATGAACAGTGCTCAGAATCAGCCTCCTGACTGGCTCTTCCAGACACTGTCTGACCTCTGACATCACACAACCAAATGTTTCGCATGTGTCAAATGAAAACTTACCACAGGCCCACATGTCCACTGGCTTTCCATACGGGTCCTTCCTCAGGACCTCAGGAGACAAGTACCCAGGGGTTCCCGCAAAGCCTGCGCGCACACACACACACACACACACACACACACACACAGGTTTACTCGCACTCAGCCATCAGTTCTCTGAACAAGTAACTTTAGATCAAGTTTAAAGCTGCAAAAACAGGAGTTTAAAAAAGAAAAAAAAAATCTTACGGTGCTCCACAAGACCATGACTGCGGCCTTGTTTCTCGAGAGCCTACTTTATAAAAGCACGTCCTGCGGCCAGTGACACACATAAAGCTTCCAAACGGAGCGCTGGGAATAAACACAATATTCCTCTTTTCCACAGGGAAATTTATCCAATTCAAAGGCGCACCATGATGACAGACACAGCTTCAACAAACTGACCCACATGGATCTGATCCCCGATACACAGAACAAAACAAACTGTCCCACACGGATCTGATCCCCAACACGCAGAACAAAACAACCTGACCCACATGGATCTGATCCCGGACACACCGAACAAAACAACTTGACCCACACGGATCTGATCCCGGACACGCAGAACAAAACAACCTGACCCACACGGATCTGATCCCGGACACGCAGAACAAAACAACCTGATCCACACGGATCTGATCCCCGACACGCCGAACAAAACAAACTGTCCCACACGGATCTGATCCCCGACACGCCGAACAAAACAACCTGACCCACACGGATCTGATCCGGGACACGCAGAACAAAACAACCTGACCCACACGGATCTGATCCGGGACACGCAGAACAAAACAACCTGACCCACACAGATCTGATCCGGGACACGCAGAACAAAACAACCTGACCCACACAGATCTGATCCCAGACACACAGAACAAAACAACCTGACCACACACCGATCTGATCCAGGACACGGAGAACAAAACAACCTGACCCACACAGATCTGATCCAGGACACGCAGAACAAAACAACCTGACCCACACGGATCTGATCCCCGACAAGCAGAACAAAACAACCTGACCCACACGGATCTGATCCCCGACACGCAGAACAAAACAAGCTGGGCCACACAGACCTGGTCCCGGACAGACATCTTGACGGGTCAGTCACTTCAACAACACGTTTTTCTGCAGTTGTTTGAAGTCCTCTTGGCTATTCCCATGTTTTCACTCTGGGTTTGGTCCCACAGCAGATCCCAGGTGGATTTACGTGTTGATTTGGCACAAGTTTTGCACCAGATGCCCTACCTGACGCAACTCCATATGCCATGGACAATGGGCAGCGGTGGTGAATGTGTGAATATAAATCTTTAAATGTACAAAAATCGTGTCAAATGGAAAAAAAATACATTTGTTTTTTGGACGTGTGTTCACCATGCAGATCTGTGGAAACTGGAGTGTGTCTTATTTTGAAGGGTCACAGAGGAAGTGACATGAATTCTGGAATGCTCTGGCCACATTTTCCACCTTTATGGCAGTGTAGTGAAGAAAAAAAAAAATCAAACCATCAAAAACTGGTTAAATCTCGTCAGCTGATGTGCTGCACAGGTGCACCAAAGGATGACAATACACGTGCTGAGAGTGGGTGGAGCTACTCACCAAACCATGCCGGCTGGTCGCCCTGCACCTCGATGGCGAGGCCAAAGTCTGCCAGTTTGACGGCCGCCCCCTTCAGTTTGCTGGCAAGGAGCAAATTCTCCGGCTTCACAAACAGATACACAGACAGAGGAGCCCTTAGTACTTTATAGAGAGAGCGGTGTCAACTCAGAACACGGCGCCATTTTGGTTCCAACTGCACTGAACTACTGAATGAACCTTTAATGTTTTCAACATTTTTAAATCATTTAACCACAAACAGAAAAACATCCAGGGTCCCCGACACGCAGGTGCTGTCAAAATAAATATAACAATAGTTAAGATATCAAATGTACAATTTCTGATCATTTATTTAATTAATTTAAAGCCTGATTCACGCAGCTCTGTAACTCCGTGTCATACAGTGACGTGTGTGACAGTTTTAAAGTTCTCCGTCTCTGGATTATACTTTATTCTGGACTAATTTGACCCTCAACACGTTTTTCTTTCTACAATCATCACCTCCAAATCAAAAGTAAGCTGAACATTTTCCTCTTTTACCGACTTTGTGCTGTAAATGTGATGTGGACTTTTCTGATCCGTTTGTCAGCGTGCAAACTGTAAAAACTGTTATAATATGATGACAGACGAAGGATTAACAGCAGAAAAGTGTCAAATCACAGCCTTTTGTGTTTGATTTAACAGGTTCACGTCAGGCTGCAGGTCCGAGTCCGAACACAGTGTGAACAAAGTAAACTGTCTGACTTTTAATCACTGAAATGACTCCGGTCCCACTTAATCGGCGAGTGTCAGAGCTGAACTTTAATTTGTGTCTCTGCACGTCCAGACTGCTTGGGGTTTTTAATGGAAAAACACTGTGATTGGACGGGACATTTTATCCGATGTGAGCCATATGTATGTAACAGATGAGTTACAGTCAGGAGGCTCCAAATATCTATGGGGAATCCTGAATCAGGATGTGCGCCTCATTAATGACCGGGTCAAAATTTGCTCTGAAACTTTTTTCTGCCAAATATATTTCATCCATTATCAAAATGTGAAAGCAGCAATGTGTTTGCTCCTTTCGCTGCTGCAGGCTGCAGCTCTGAGTCTGAACACGGTGTGAAAAAATAAACGGTCGGACTTTTAATCACTGAAATGACTCCGGTCCCACATGTGAGGGTTTAATGGAAATACATTGTGATCGAACGGGACATTTTATCTGATGTGAGTAAAAATCCGCTGTACAAAATCCGTTATATACGGTGTTTATTACCTGGATAAACGATACAAAAACTTTGGGACTGTTTTTGTCCACTGACTGTGAATATCTGGTTTATACGATGACGGTTTTAGGTGAGTTTTACTGGACATGGGACTGAACAATAAATTGACCTCTCAAAGCTTTGAAGATGAAGTCACTTCCATCCCACACGCTGACTTTATTTTCCCAAATGTTTCTTCTGTTCGGATCTGAAGTGAATCTGTACATCTTGAAGCCCTTGTTGTGTCTATTTGTGCCTCCAAACGCACAACAACCCGACATTTTCAGAGAATAAATCAATAAAATAGCTGGATTTATATACAGACACATTAACAGTGAACACTGTTTTCAACCCAAGACAGCACCAGGAGTTACGTGACTGATTTTTTTTTTTAAATGGTCATGTCACCACTCTCTCCAATAAAGGCACTCTCGTTCTTTAAGCCCTGCCCACACCTGGTCCACGGTCACACCTACACAGACAAATTCTGACAGAAATGCATGCTGGGAGTCGGTGGCCTGTGGTCACGTTGCACACTGTGTCACGTCGACACTGGGCACCCAGCGCTGTGCTGCGGCATGCTGGGACACTGCAAGTGGTGTCTCATCCCTCCAGTGGGCAGAAATTTAAGATATTTATTCACACATTTACCCAAAAAGTCATGAATAAAAGAAGAAATTATGAAAGAATAACAGGATGATGGAGGGGTGGAGGAAAAAGTCTGACTTTACTGAACCTTGTGCCGGGACCCTGACCTGCTGACCTGCTGTAAAGAGTTCACTGCTGCCTCTGTAAACAAATAGAAATACGCCTGAAGCAAAGAGTCATTTGTTTAAACTTTGTGTTTCTGCAGTCAGCAATGACAACTGCCTGGCAACAGCCAATCAGAGTGCAGGAAGAGCCCGGCTGGCGAAAGCAAAAAGCCGTCTTAATATTTGTGAAGTTGCAGACACACCTGCATCATTTGATTGGCAAATCTGAGCTGCGGCCAGAACAATACTCATACAGACCTGATGATGTCAGCGCAGCTCAGGCCGTCATGGAATTAAACATTTGCATCAGGCCACCTGTCTGTCTGTGTCCGTGGACAAAACACTTGACTAACACTGGTCTAAGTAGGTTCTGGCCTCTTCTGGGGTCCCACCGAAGGAGAGACATGGACACTCATCCACTTCACACGACGAATTCTGCCTCCTCTTCTTCTTTTTCATGCTTTCTTTGGTGATAAAACACCTGAATTAACCAGCTGGTCAGCCTCGGTGCAAATATGGTTTGAACAAATCCAGTTATGTCCTTTTGAAGGTATCAGCCAGGACTTTGTTTGTCTCATGTACATCTTCATGTGGTGCTGCCGCAGTGACACACATTTCGGAAAAGATCAACTGACACAACAGACAGACCACGTGGTGATAAGGTTCGGCCTACGCTAACTTCAGTTTGAAAGTTGTATTCAATCTTCTGACCATGTTTCATATATTCGGCATAAAACCAAGTAACAATTCACAACATGTGGAACGACACACCTATAACATTACACAATACATATCGCGATACGCCTATAATGTTTGGATGCATATGGCAACACGCCTATAACATTACAATACATATCACGATACACTTGTAATGTTTGGATGCATATGGCAACATGCCTATAACATTACAATACATATCACGATACACTTATAACGTTTTGATGCATATCCTGATATGCCTATAACATTACAATACATATCACGATACACTTGTAATGTTTGGATGCATATGGCAACACGCCTATAACATTACAATACATATGGGGGTCGTTTTGACCGTTGGGGTTTTTCATAATTATTGTATGGCCTTGCCTTGCAATATGGAGCGCCTTGGGGCAACTGTTTGTTGTGATTTGGCGCTATATAAGAAAAAAGTTGATTGATTGATTGATATCACGATACACTTGTAATGTTTGGATGCATATGGATGCATATCATGATACAGCTATAATGTTTTGATACATATCGCAATACACCTATAAGATTACAATAAAAAAGGGGAGGTGATGGTCTAGTGGTTAAGGTGTTGGGCTTGAGTCCAGAAGATCATGGGTTCAAATCCCCGCCTGACTGGAAAATCACTAAGGGCCCTTGGGCAAGGTCTTTAATCCCCTACTGCTCCCGGTGTGTAGTGAGCACCTTGTATGGCAGCACCCTGACATCGGGGTGAATGTGAGGCATAATTGTAAAGCGCTTTGAGCGTCTGATGCAGATGGAAAAGCGCGATATAAATGCAGTCCATTTACACTACCTATCATGATACACCTATAATGTTTTGATACATATCGCAATACACCTATAAGATTACAATACCTATCACGATACACCTATACCATTTTGATACATAACATGATAGGCCTACAACATTTCAATGCATATCGTGATACGCCTATAACATTACAATAAATATCACCGTACACCAATAATGTTTTGATGCATATCGTGATACGCCTATAATGTTTCAATGTATATCAAGATTCACCTATAACATTTGATTTTCCTGTAATAATCCAATACATATCATGATGCACCTATAACACATATATTGCAATATGCCTATACACATTTACAGCTATAAAGAAAAGGCAGTTTGTGGACTCACCTTCAGGTCGCGGTGGACCACACCCATCTGGTGGCAGTGTAGCACGGCCTCAAGGATCTGCTGGATGCAGTGACTGTGTGAAAACACCAGGGGGCTATAGGTTAGTGGCACGCAAAATACATCGCAACTCTGAACGGGCTTTGGCACTGGAGGACACTGCAGACGGCAACCGAAACAGCAACCTGGCAAAGTGGACCAGCTCCTCAAGAGCTGGAGACACTGAGCGGTGCCGACCGCACAACAGAGTCTCTGCTCTAGTGCCAAAACACAGGAGGTGCTATGAGCCCCAAGAGGAGGCGGAGCCAGGTCTCAATGCAACTCAGAATTGGGCTTAAAAACGAATAAAAAAAAAATTAGATTTGATTTTTAGTCTTCTCTCTATAACTGTTTGTTCTTTTGAAACATGTCAAATCAAAGAGCTTTATTTCTTTTGGCTTGAGCATGGCTTCACTGCACACACTGACCTGGCATCGGCTTCACTGTAGTACTCTCTGGCAACAATGTCCTCAAACAATTCGCCGCCCGTGACTCTGAAAGAGAAACAAGAGCAGCAGCTGTGAGAGAAACAACACCAACGCTCTACAAACACGCAAGTTCTGATGGTGTTTCTACACCACTGCTCACAAAGTCCGGTACCAGACCCCCATGTTAGATTCCGGTTCCAAACTCCGGTGTTAGATTCCGGTACAGACGCCGAGTCCGGTTCCAGACCCCAGTGTTAGATTCCGGTTCCAGACCCCGGTGTTAGATTCCGGTTCCAGACCCCGGTGTTAGATTCCGGTTCCAAACTCCGGTGTTAGATTCCGGTACAGACTCCGAGTCCGGTTCCAGACTCCGGTGTTAGATTCCAGTACCAGACCCCAGTGTTAGATTCCAGTACAGACTCTGTGTCCAGTACCAGACCCCAGTGTTAGAGTCCAGTACCAGACTCCCGTGTTAGAGTCCAGGACCACACCCCAGTGTTAGGTTTTAATCCGTCTACCACGTCTGTGTTAAATTTTTAATCTGTCCATCATGCCTGTGTTAAAGTTTTAATCTGTGTATTTTGTCCAGGTTAAAGTTTTAATCCATCTGTCTTGCCCAGGTTACAGTTTTAAGACATCTGTCTTGCCCAGGTTACAGTTTTAAGACATCTGTCTTGTCCAGGTTAAAGTTTTAATCCATCTATCTTGTCCAGGAGTAAGTTTTATTCTGTCTGTCTTGTCCAGGGGTACGTTTTAATCCGTCTGTCTTGTCCAGGGGTAGGTTTTAATCCGTCTATCTTGTCCATGTTAAAGTTTTAATCCGTCTATCTTGTCCTGGTTAAAGTTTTAATCCGTCTATCTTGTCCATGTTAAAGTTTTAATCAGTCTATCTTGTCCATGTTAAAGTTTTAATCCGTCTACCTTGTCCATGTTAAAGTTTTAATCCGTCTATCTTGTCCATATTAAAGTTTTAATCAGTCTATCTTGTCCATGTTAAAGTTTTAATCAGTCTATCTTGTCCATGTTAAAGTTTTAATCCGTCTATCTTGTCCATGTTAAAGTTTTAATCTGTCTATCTTGTCCATGTTAAAGTTTTAATCTCTCTATCTTGTCCATGTTAAAGTTTTAATCCGTCTGTCTTGTCCATGTTAAAGTTTTAATCAGTCTGTCTTGTCCATGTTAAAGTTTTAATCCGTCTATCTTGTCCATGTTAAAGTTTTAATCCGTCTACCTTGTCCTGGTTAAAGTTCTAATCCGTCTATCTTGTCCATGTTAAAGTTTTAATCCGTCTATCTTGTCCATGTTAAAGTTTTAATCCGTCTATCTTGTCCATGTTAAAGTTTTAATCCGTCTATCTTGTCCATGTTAAAGTTTTAATCCGTCTATCTCTTCCATGTTAAAGTTTTAATCTCTCTATCTTTTCCATATTAAAGATTTAATCCGTCTGTCTTGTCCATGTTAAAGATTTAATCCGTCTGTCTTGTCCATGTTAAAGATTTAATCCGTCTGTCTTGTCCATGTTAAAGATTTAATCCGTCTGTCTTGTCCATATTAAAGTTTTAATCTGTCTGTCTTGTCCATGTTAAAGTTTTAATCCGTCTGTCTTGTCCATGTTAAAGTTTTAATCCGTCTATCTTGTCCATATTAAAGTTTTAATCCATCTATCTTGTCCATGTTAAACATGACATGTTCTGTTTTAAATTTATTGGATGTGTGTTTTAATGTTTGTGAATCTGTGTTTTTACTGTAAAGCACTTTATAAATAAATGTTGATTGATTGATCGATTGATTTCTTTTCCTTTTTGCAGCACTTTGGTCAACTGCTGTTGTTTTAAATGTGCTTTTGAAATAAAGTTTGAGTTGAAGTTGGTGAATGTTGTTCAGTGAGTGCAGCATTAATCCTGCCCCCAGATGAACAAGGCTTTATGAAGCTAGAATTTGCCAGAAGGTTTGTAGACGGTCCAGATGTTTCAGCACACGGTCCACATGGTCTTCTTTTTGTATCCGTGGAAACACTGGAGAATAACTCAGTCAAAGTCCCGCACTTACAAATCAAAGAGCAGGTAGTGGAAGCCTTCATCAGATATGCTGTCATGGAGACGGACTGGAAGGACAAAAACACACACACACACACACAATCAGGTTAGTCACCAACACACAACCTGCTCAGAGCAACAACAAACAAACAACGATGGCATCAACAGACAACAACATCAACAACAAAAACCGTCAGGAACAAACAACGACATGCTGGAGCAGAAAGTAGCTGTAACACACCATAAAGCTGGATGCCAAGCAACATAAAACTCTCAAATCTGAATGACATAAATGTTTCCCCGAGTTCTTGGTGCAGCCTGGTACCGTCCGCTCGCCACCACAGTGTTTGTGTTATAAAAAATGTGCCAATTAAAATCCTTGCACCATGTCTAAAAAATAAATGCAACTTAGAGATCAGTGTGATTTCTGCACAGATGCCTCTGATGTTCGGAGGTTTCAGCACTGTGATAACATGTGAGCCCACCCTCAGTGCGTAAAGTAAGAAATATCTGCCCATGTCGAGGAGAGGTGCAGCCTGAGGTCGGCCGCCGTGTCTCGCCGTGCTGCGTCGACCATCTACAGTGAGACCTGAAACCGTCTCCTGGTTTAATACGTACGAGGGAAGCAGCAGAGTTCTGATACTCTGTGATTACGTGTTTGAACAAACGGAGCCAAGAACGTCACGGCAGTCTGTCCTCTGAGGCCACTGACAGACAGGTGAGTTACCTCAGTGCCAAAGACATGTCACTGAGACAGCAGAACCCTCAGCTCGCCTCCGTCTGCTCCTCACACCCACAGCAGGATGATCAGGCGCTCGGAAACGTCCTCAGGAGCACCAACAGGTGTCCCTGATCCTCCTCCAGGACTAAGCAGTCATCTGGAATGGCAATGGAGCAGGCTAGCCACTCCCACCCAAACAGCACCTGGGCGTGGCTTCCCTGCCACCACAAAGATCATGTGACAGACACACTTCTGAATAACGGTGCTGCTGTACTTTACCAACTATCGGTTTATTCATGTTTATTTTACTGGTTTATGAGGATTTGCACCTTATAAATGAAAAAATAGTGCATTCTCAACTATGGCCACATGATGGCAATGTCTACATGCGTGACAAGCTGCCCTAACCGTGGCAACACTAACTCTAACATTGACAGCTGCATGTATCAAGCTAGCATAGCGTGCATAACCCATACTTTAATAATCGTTTCTCAGTACATAGTTAGAAATATTACATTATATTTATATTTTATATTATTTCTTTGGGCCGCTAAGGATGCACTTATTTACTCAGCTCACGGTGGAAAGAAGGCTGCGCACGTCGGCACATCAAACACACATACCAGTGCACACTGCACATGCGCCGGCGCGGCCGAGCTCCAGGCTGATGAACGAACATGTTGTTGGCTCACTAGCTTTTGTTTAAGAACATGATGATGTCACAGGTGCTGTTTGCGCTCACTGTACCATTAGCTCAAACGCCGTGGCAGCTAAATTAGCACCTCTCAGCAGAGACTTAGTGTGGAAAAGCTCTGAGTGGGATCTGCTCCGCTCTTTCCTCACTGCGGTTCTGTTCAGTGTTTTTATTCCAGAAAAGACCAAAGCAGAAACTTCTCACTGTTCACAGTCTCAGGAAAGTGCTTTTTTTTCTTCAGTGAGCCACCACACTGAAGAACCACTGCGCATCACATCAACCAGAGCAGGGCAGAGTTTTGGGGACCCCAAAGTCACAGCAGACACCACAGTCACAGGGACCCCACGGTCAAAGGGCCGCGGACACCACAGTGACAGCATCCCCGTGGCCCCTGTGGATTCTGATGCTGTCTTTGACCTTAAATTTCTGCTTATGATTCTTGATTTCTTTGATTTTGATGCTATATTTGATGTAAAATTTCTGCTTCTGATTCTTGACTCCTTTGATTGGGATGCCACCTTTGATCTTTAGTTTCTGCTTATTATTCTTGATTCCTTTGATTCTGATGCTGTCTTTGATCTTAAATCTTTAGTTTGGTTTCTGCTTCAGATTTCTTTGATCTTTCCATCAGGACTGCTGAATAGTGATTAGTTCAGTAATCAGAATCAAAAGGTCAGAATCTGTTTATTTATTCTGATTGCTTTGATCCTAATTTCAAGCTAGATAGACAGACAAAAAGACTGTCATGATTTGTCCCTGCTCTGTTCGTGATTATTATGTTTTTCTGTCAGTCTGTCCTTATTGATTTCTTTTTATCTGCTTTTTTGATCATTGGTTTGTTAGCTTTGTCACAGCTGCTTGTTTTCTGTTTATCACGCTTCAGCTACATCTTGAGTTCCATTCTGGTTTAGGTTAGTCTTTGATTTTTCTTCATCATTGCTTTTGTCACAGCTTGTTGTTTTATGTACATCACACTTCAGCCACATGTTGAGTTCTGTTCTTGTTTAGTTTAGTCTTTGATCCACTGTTTTTGATCGTTTCATGATTGCTTATGTCACTGGTTTGATTTTTCAGGTTTACCACATTAGTCTTTGGTTGTATTATTCATATCACTTCTGTTCTAGTTTCAGATTTTGATTTTCTTGTTGCACTTGCTGCCGTCTTTTCCATTTGTTGTCTAATTTGATTCAGTTTGTGTTTACTTTCTCTGCAGCCTTTGGTGTGAGTTGATTTTCTCTGTCTTGTTAGTTTCATATTGTTTGACTATGGTTTCTAGTCATGTTCAT
The DNA here is from genome assembly GCF_902500255.1 of Thalassophryne amazonica. Taxonomy (NCBI): domain Eukaryota; kingdom Metazoa; phylum Chordata; class Actinopteri; order Batrachoidiformes; family Batrachoididae; genus Thalassophryne; species Thalassophryne amazonica. The sequence continues at coordinate 43,648 of NW_022986237.1, read as the reverse complement.
GCTGTCACTCGTCAGTCTCGTCCTTTGATAACTGCACGCTCTTGTCTGTCTGTTCTCATCTTGGTTCTCATGTGTTCACGCCCAGTCTCATTTGTTTCACACAGTCTCGCCCTTTGATCACTGCACTCTCTTGTCTGTCTGTTCTCATGTGTTCACGCCCAGTCTCATTTGTTTCACACAGTCTCGTCCTTTGATCCCTGCACTCTCTGTCTGTTCTCATGTGTTCACGCCCAGTCTCATTTGTTTCACACAGTCTCGCCCTTTGATCCCTGCACTCTCTGTCTGTTCTCATGTGTTCACGCCCAGTCTCATTTGTTTCACACAGTCTCGTCCTTTGATCCCTGCACTCTCTTGCCCTTCACCAGTAGATCCTCATCTCTGTTGGCCACACCCCATTTTGTTTGTCATCTCCTCATCCACCTGTCACAGCACTCTCTTGTCTCACACAGTTGCCTCTCATCTTTGTTAGTCCACGCCCTCCTCCTGCCTGCTCACCACACCTGCTTCATATCACATCCTAATTCAGTGTGTGTCGGCATCGATTCATGGAGCAAGTTTGGAAGACTTGGTCTTTGGAGTGAGATTGCATCAGAATTTTGGCTCTCTGTTGGGACTGTTTACACAGAGACTGCTACCTGCTGCTTTGGACTTGAACTAACAGTCTTTTTCAAGACTTTTTTACCTTTTTACTTTTTTTTTAACTTTTTTACTGTGCTCCAACGCCTAAGGAAGACCTCTAACGGTCGAAACATCGCGACGGAGCACTTTTATCAGCTAACTTTCATTAGCGTTGGCAAGCTAACTAGCTTGCTAACGCTTTCGTTTTTATTTTTTTATTTTTTTATTTTATTTTATTTATTTTTTTTAATTTTATTTTAGCACCGTTGTCGTGCGTTCGCTGTTGTCGTGCGTTGCCTGTGCTGCTTCATGGCCTGTTTGGTGCCTTGATTGGGGCACTCCTTCTGCTGAATCACCTCTGGATTATTTGCACATTATTCACTTTGTGTGTTTTTGGGAATCCGCTAGCTTAGCGTAGCTACTAGCTCTTAGCCGATTTAGCATGGCGGCTTCTCCTGTCTCTCCCGTACTTTTCTGCTCTGGGTGTGAAATGTTTAGTTATTCCTCGACCTCCTTTAGCAGTAACGGTACTTGTAATAAGTGCAGCTTATTCGTAGCTTTGGAGGCCAGGCTGGGCGAATTGGAGGCTCGGCTCCGCACCGTGGAAAATTCTACAGCTAGCCAGGCCCCTGTAGTCGGTGCGGACCAAGGTAGCTTAGCCGCCGTTAGTTCCCCCCTGGCAGATCCCGGGCAGTCGGGAAAGCAGGCTGACTGGGTGACTGTGAGGAGGAAGCGTAGCCCTAAACAGAAGCCCGTGTACACCGTCAACCCGTTCACATCTCTAACCGTTTTTCCCCACTCGACGATACACTCGCCGAGGATCAAACTCTGGTTATTGGCGACTCTGTTTTGAGAAATGTGAAGTTAGCGACACCAGCAACCATTGTCAATTGTCTTCCGGGGGCCAGAGCAGGCGACATTGAAGGAAATTTGACATTTGATTTAGCTATCTTAGCTAATTATAGGCCAATCTCCAACCTTCCTTTTCTCTCAAAGATTCTTGAGAGGGTAGTTGTAAAACAGCTAACTGATCACCTGCAGAGGAATGGTCTATTTGAAGAGTTTCAGTCAGGTTTTAGAATTCATCATAGTACAGAAACAGCATTAGTGAAGGTTACAAATGATCTTCTTATGGCTTCGGACAGTGGACTTATCTCTGTGCTTGTTCTGTTGGACCTCAGTGCTGCTTTTGATACTGTTGACCATAAAATTTTATTACAGAGATTAGAGCATGCCATAGGTATTAAAGGCACTGCGCTGCGGTGGTTTGAATCATATTTGTCTAATAGATTACAGTTTGTTCATGTAAATGGGGAATCTTCTTCACAGACTAAAGTTAATTATGGAGTTCCACAAGGTTCTGTGCTAGGACCAATTTTATTCACTTTATACATGCTTCCCTTAGGCAGTATTATTAGACGGTATTGCTTAAATTTTCATTGTTACGCAGATGATACCCAGCTTTATCTATCCATGAAGCCAGAGGATACACACCAATTAGCTAAACTGCAGGATTGTCTTACAGACATAAAGACATGGATGACCTCTAATTTCCTGCTTTTAAACTCAGATAAAACTGAAGTTATTGTACTTGGCCCCACAAATCTTAGAAGCATGGTGTCTAACCAGATCGTTACTCTGGATGGCATTTCCCTGATCTCTAGTAATACTGTGAGAAATCTTGGAGTCATTTTTGATCAGGATATGTCATTCAAAGCGCATATTAAACAAATATGTAGGACTGCCTTTTTGCATTTACGCAATATCTCTAAAATCAGAAAGGTCTTGTCTCAGAGTGATGCTGAAAAACTAATTCATGCATTTATTTCCTCTAGGCTGGACTACTGTAATTCATTATTCTCAGGTTGTCCTAAAAGTTCCCTAAAAAGCCTTCAGTTGGTTCAGAATGCTGCAGCTAGAGTACTGACGGGGACTAGAAGGAGAGAGCATATCTCACCCGTGTTGGCCTCTCTTCATTGGCTTCCTGTTAATTCTAGAATAGAATTTAAAATTCTTCTTCTTACTTATAAGGTTTTGAATAATCAGGTCCCATCTTATCTTAGGGACCCCGTAGTACCATATTACCCCATTAGAGCGCTTCGCTCTCAGACTGCGGGCTTACTTGTGGTTCCTAGGGTTTGTAAGAGTAGAATGGGAGGCAGAGCCTTCAGCTTTCAGGCTCCTCTCCTGTGGAACCAGCTCCCAATTCAGATCAGGGAGACAGACACCCTCTCTACTTTTAAGATTAGGCTTAAAACTTTCCTTTACGCTAAGGCTTATAGTTAGGGCTGGATCGGGTGACCCTGGACCATCCCTTGGTTATGTTGCTATAGACGTAGACTGCTGGGGGGTTCCCATGATGCACTGTTTCTTTCTCTTTTTGCTCCGTATGGATCACTCTGTATTTAATCATTAGTGATCGATCTCTGCCCCCCTTCTCGGCATGTCTTTTTCCTGGTTCTTTCCCTCAGCCCCAACCAGTCTCAGCAGAAGACTGCCCCTCCCTGAGCCTGGTTCTGCTGGAGGTTTCTTCCTGTTAAAAGGGAGTTTTTCCTTCCCACTGTGGCCAAGTGCTTGCTCATAGGGGGTCGTTTTGACCGTATGGCCTTGCCTTACAATATGGAGCGCCTTGGGGCAACTGTTTGTTGTGATTTGGCGCTATATAAGAAAAAAAGTTGAGTTGAGTTAATTAAACCACTGTGTATTTAAGCCCTGCTAGATTTCTTTTCACTTGCTTGTTCGCTGATGTTCTGTCTCTGTTCCAGCTCACGTATCTGGGCTCCAAGTTCCTAGCCCTAGTTCCTTGTTGCCATCCATGCCTGTTTTTCCTGACCTCGCCTTTGGTCTTAGCCCTTGTAACTTTGATTGCCGTGCTCTGACCTCAGCCTGTATTTTTGATGACGCCTTTGTATGACACCTGCCTGTACCTTCGACTTGCCGACTGCCTTTTTGTGTACCAGACCGTCTGCCTGAATTTACGATAAAGCCTTTTATATCCTACCACCTGCTGTGCCAAGCTCCCCTGAGAATCATAACAAAGACAAGGTGATCAGGATCAAAGATCAACAATAATGATCAAAGCTTGGTGATCAGAATAAAAAGTCAGCTATCAAAAGTGAAAATCAGCAAACAAGGCAACAAAGTTCAGAGTCAAGAACATTTGATAACTGAGCCAAAGAATTAAAAACAAGGACAAAGACAACGACAAAGATGGAGACAAAATGAAAATTCTGGAGACATAAAGAGCAGAATAGTGGCTTTGACTTTATTAACATGAGTCTGCAGTACCAACTGACCCCGAATCCCTAAAGGCCTTGTGACCATGACATCATAAAGAGAAGATTAACTGACAAAACAAACATGGAGCCACGTTACCAACGTTGGGATGTTTGAGGAGGCGGCAGATTCGGGCCTCTCGCTCCAACTTCTGGTGATCTGTGGAGACAAAAACCCATCACAGAGGTCAGAAGGACTTCAGAGGTGTCCAACTCAACCTTTATTTCTAAAGCGCGTTTAAAATGACAGCAGTCGACCAAAAAGCTGTATATAATTAAAAAACAGGCACCAAGTTACCCCCAAATCAGAAATAAATGAATTAAAAATAACAAAATTACGGCAGCCAAGAAAACAGATAAAAGACAAAGTAAAATAAAGAGTAAAAAGTAGTAGGATATCATTTAATTTGATTTGATTTACATAGCGCCTACATAAGTAAAGTCTAATCTTACTTTCCACAAAGTCCACAGAGACAATGTCACAGACACGCGGTCCACAGATTTAACCTTCATTTGACTTGCTGTCTTGGGGCCGTGGTCAGTGGAACGGCATGCGTCCATACTGGAGCCGGTCCAGAAGACTGGAAGCAGCAGTGCTGGACTAGAACCCGAAGCAGACTCTGTATCTAATCCGCAGTTTCGATGTTGACAGAACGAAGTCTTCTGGACGGGCCGAGGACGAAGTCATCCATATCTCACCCGTGAGACAACGGAAACCGCGGATGTTTGCAGCCAGGCTCGAGTTTTCTAAGCCACCAAGAATCTGGTGCACATTGACCTGATCATCAAGAACGGGCCCAAAACAACGAGACCCATGCGCACGTCGGTTTCTTACACAGACCGCACGCGTGTCACTGTCGGTATCTCACTAAAAAAAACAATAAAGCAGGAAACATGAACCAGAATACAAGTCTGAAGAACCCACTTTGGTCAACGGCAATGACCAATAACTTCCAATTAGCCAGCTAGCAGCCTGCGGGCTAGATAGATTGACCAATACCTTCCAAGCAGCCCGCTCAGTTCCTTTCAGAGCCTTTTAGTATAAATATGTAACAATGCAGCGCAACTGTACAAAGAAGTTCGTGCTCCAGGATTTTCAGCGAGTTGAACGCTTAGTACCATTTAACTCCTCCATTGCCTATCACGCACACTGATGGCCGCTGAAGCCACCAGCTAGCCTGTTAGCTCCAGATCCATCACAGAGGTGTACAACAGTCTAAAATGTGCTTATGTGGACAAGTTCTGTTACACAACTGTAACGCTTTCAAGATGTGCAATGTGAAACTTTAAAACCCATGAAATTATAAATGACAGATTTTTAAAAACCCAACAAAAGCATTGTAATTTTAGTAGCCAGCTGTATCCACCTTATTCCTGTGAGCACTGCGGTAGAAGCGATTATGGGCGCAACTTCCTGTTAGACACCAGAAGAAGCAGTGAGCCATTGTTTTCTAGCGATTTTCATTTTCTGGGCCGGTTTATTTTAAAGTTTATAGTTTTCTTTTCTAAACGATGATCAGCCCCCGTAGCATTTAAAAAATGTCCTTGTGCAACTCGGGAACATGTTGCGCTGTTCGCAGTTGTACCAACAACCAGACAAAGTTAAATCTGTGGCTACAACAGTGATGTTTTTGGGAAATATGACATGTACAGAACACAGACAATGGTTAGGGTTAGGGTTAACCCTACCCCTAACCCTAACCCTCACATGTATTCTGTCACATTAGTTCATAGATTATAATGAACTAAAGTTACCCACCTGGTGATCTGCGCTGCCTGAACACCTGCTGTTTGTGTTTCACCTGATGCTGAAACGCAAACCCAGGCTCAGTGATCAGGGACTTTAAGGCTCCTGCTGGACTCTACGTCTGCCTGAAGGTAAATAAGTTGTGTTCCAAGACCTCTTAACAGAACGGGACTGACTTTATTACTGTGCAGGTCCTGATGCGCCTCAGAGCTTTTCAGATTGTTCACTGCCTCCCATCCGGAGCGAGAGTTAAGAAAGGAGCTAATCCCGTATGTTATCTTAGGCCACTTCTTCATATCGTCCTCCACCTCTCTGTATTTGTAGACAGCGGGATGGGAATGTTGTCGTTTGAGCCGTGACAGCTGCTGTTTACA